>NC_056743.1:239851100-240061100 GCF_019279795.1 Protopterus annectens
AGAGCATGACACATTTTGAACCATCAAAACTTTGAATACTAAGACTTGCACCACAATAGTTCAAATCACAAAGATTCTAATTATTACTACTTCAAATTACAATGATTCAAAACAAAAAATACTTTTGGCAGTAACGACAAGCCCCTCTTGCAACCTCTACTCCCCCTGCTATTTATTTAAACCAACTCCCGGATTGCACTACAGTGGGGAAAGGGCAAATTCCCCAATCACCACTATATTGTGATCCTGTCATGTTGACTAATGTTGCCAAAAATGGGCATAAGTAGTTGCCGGTGATAAGTAGTCTGATGACCCACCAACACGGACTTACACCAGGGACCCATGTTAATGGTGGGAGGAATCTATATGCCTTCATTAGCCAGTGTTCACTTGCCATAAAGCCCACCAGTCCTAAGTCAATAAGCTACTAGCTGTCAAGTGTCCACCTGCCCAGCTTGGATTAGCTGGGATAGCTCCATTGACTGAAAACTGGACATAAAATCAATTAACATGGCAAACGAACTAAGGATCGCTAAACTCAAAATAGTTTCACTGATAGCACAAAGCTTGGAAGTGAATGACATGATGGTAAAGAGGAGGCTTCACATATTCTGTATCCAGGAGACAAGATTGAAAGGTAGTACAGCAAAGCCACATCGCTTGGGATCCAGCGTCTACTACTCAGGGGAGGACAAACTAGAAATGGTATGAGAACTGTGATGGGGGAGAGACTTTAGAAGACACTGAGGGATGTCATCAGAATTAGTGACAGACTCATGGCAATCAGACTCCAGTGTAATAACACGGCAGTATCCATAATCTTGGCCTATGCACTGCAGCAGGATTGTGATGGTGAGGAGAAGAGTGCATTCATGCAGTAGCTGCAGAACCTACTAGATAAATCAGGATAGCATGAGTTGGTGTTGATAATGGGATACCTGAATGCACATATCAGGACAGACAGAACAGGACATGAGGGCTGCCTGGCTCCACATGGGTGGGAAAACAGGAATAAAGGAGGGCAGGCCATTCTAGATTGCTGTCTGGCAAATGGCTTGACTGTGTCCAAAACATGGTTCAGCAAGAGAGACAGTCACAATATCACATACAATAGTGACCAACATTTAAACACAGGTAGTAAGGAAAAGGCATTTGGGTAGAATCGGAGATTGCAAAGTCATCCCTAGTGCAATAGCCTGCAGCATAAACCATGGGTTGTCACAAACAGCTGCAAGTAGTGGTCAGAGAAGGCTTTAAAGTCAACAAAGACCAGGCTGAAGACCTGGAAGTTGACATGAGTGAAAACACAAGAGTTCAAGTAAATGTTCAGGATTGCTGCAATTCAAGATGAAGTGGAAAAAGGTGGAGTTGAAAGAGAAAGGCAATGCCTCAAAACCGCATACGAGACGTCTACACAGCAGACATGCAGCCAAGCTGGGAATGGAAATAATGACATTTACTGACAATGTGGAAGTCCAGGAAATGTTTAAAAGAAAGGAGGAATGCAGGACCGCTATGAGAATGAATACTAGTTGGCTAACAAAGAGACTAAGAAAGCAGTCACAATAGCAAAGAGCAAGGCATCAGAGGCACACTACCAACTTCTGAAGTGACTCAGCAGATGGTAGAAAGAAACTCTATCAAGTTCCAAGGCAACAACAGAAGAATAAGGAAGATAGTCACCACTCACCATTCCTAAGGCATGCCAGCAACAGACTTTGCGGCAGTCCACAGAATATCAAAGGCGGGTGGAAGGAGTACTTCCAGCAGCTTCAGAATTAAGAAAACCCAGTGACATTGTACTGCCACACTGCTGGAAAAGACAATTTAAACTTAATTTTTATCTTTACACACTTGTCAATCACATCCATGGAGGAAATTCTGTGTTGCAATGTCATTTCTTAATAGTCAAGCTCTACTAACACTGGTCAGTCCACCGCAGGTGACTCATGGCTTGTTGCCACAATCTGCACAGTAGATATTCTTTTTTTATTAACACAATGTAAAAAACACCAGTACCACCATAAATTTTCTATATTTTACCTCAGTCTTTGGCAAGTTCTGTTTTCTTGATGATTCGATCCCCAGTGATTCCCTGACAAGTCCTGCCTAATCCACAATCTTATTTTAACATAGTTCAGCAAAATACCACTTTTATCTCCATACAAAACATAACACATTCACAGGTTCACTCTTCTCATGTTGTCCACATTTTGTTCCATTTAGTTATACTGCCTCAGGATATTAACAGCCTTTCATCAGCTCACTGTCAATTGCTGCTTGATAGGCCCCACTGCTCCTGGAGATTTTTCACTTTATCAGTTCTGACCCACTGAAAACATTGGAAAAAAAAACCACACCAAACATTCCTCTCAAGTCCCATGGTTTAACTAACTGCATCCAAGCTATTAGTAACTTTCCTAACATCAAGTCTCACTCACAGACTCTTTCAGCACAAGGAACAGAATCTCCCAGCTACTCCTTTCTTGATTTGTTCACTACCTCATCTCACTGCCTCTTCTCCGCACATCTTTTTCAGTTTGCACACATCTTCTCTCCCATCACATAATTTGAGAAATGGCACCTTCACTCAGCTTTGGACTAAAATTTGCATTGAATTTCACCACATTAACATGTTCGACTTTTTTTTTTATTTTATTCCAGCAAAGCAGCTTGAGGAGAGAACCTTCTTCCATTTCTATGCAGGCTCTGTCCCAAACTGTTAATTTTGAGTGTCAGTAGTATTACTTTGAGTAATTAAAAGTTTGACAAGTTTTATTAAATTGATTTCATTTCAAGCTTTATGAAATATGAGATTGTGACACCAAAATGGCAGGACGGTGCAGTGGTGCAGCGGTAGCATTATCGCCTCACAGCAAAAGGTTATCTCTGGAGTACCTTCTGTGTGGAGTCTGCCTGTCCTCCCTGCATTCATGTTGGCTTCTTCTGGGTGCTCTGTTTTCCTCCCACATTACAAAGACATGCATCTGGAGCATTTCTCCCCGGGCCTCCGCTGAAAATTGGCTTCATTCCAAGTCAGATTTTCCCAGTTAATAAATGTTAAATAAAATAAAATAATAAAATAAAATTAAAAAAATGCTACTACTTTAAATAAAGAAATCCCATACCAGTAACAGTTTGTCATTTCTTGTTTGTACATTTTGGGTTTATCCTCATGCTGTCTTGGAGACTGATAAAGGCCATCATCCAGGCAGCTAGCAGGGTTTTTATACTTGCCTTATCTTAATTACTCCTGCAGTAGTCTGGATGAGTGTGGCTCCCGAAATGTTTGCTGCATTGATTTATGCAAACTTCTGTTCATGCTTCTATTTCCTGTTTGCATGATCCATGCTGCTTGGTGGTATTTGATCTCATTTTCTTACACTTCGCTGCACTGCAGCATGCCCAGCATCTGTTAAATGTCAGGCATGGCTTCCTCCTTCTCCTAGACAGGCAAGCCAGGGTTTGCCACTAACTCACACCCTTCAAGGTGCCCGAGCCTGATACTGACTTTTCTGGATCAATGCTAGGACTTTGTCTGTCGTCACCATGAAAGTGGCTAAACAATCATTTATTTACATAATCAACTCTGTAGCTTAGAACAATGTATATAGTGATAATGGGAATGAATACAAGTACAGGAAATGAAACAATAGTAAATGGAGAAAGACTATGATGAAACAAAATATCAACTCCTGACAAAGATATCTTCTGGCTTGCTGTACAATAAAATGCATGATTCCCTTACATTTTGAACTACATAGGTTCATAGGTAGGTACTAGGCTATCTACCCGAGGGCATTTATAAGCCTAGCCAGAGTGTGTCAGCTTTCACAGCCCCACTGATTAATTAACAGAGCCTCTGTCAAGAAGAGCAATAAAGTGATCCCAGGTGTGTATTTTCTGTTACCCATCCACTCGTCAAGTTTTCTCTTGAAGAGTGTTAGTGAGGGGCTCTGCCTAATGTAATTAGGAATTTTGTTCCAAAGCATGGGGAGTCTCTGTTACAGGAATCTATCCCTCCAGCATGTTCTGTTTATTGTTGTGGTGAGGTTTAGCTCACTAGTGCGAGTGGCTCGCAGTGACTTGGATTTCTTTAGGTGGAGCATGTCCATCAATTCTGAGTTGGACATGGCTTTGTAAGTCAGGCAGAGATCACCTCTGAGTAAGCGATATGCCACTGAGTACAGCTGGAGTTTTTCCAGTCGGGCTGCATAGGACATATGTTTGAGGCCAGTAATCCTCTTGGTGAGGTACTTTTGTGGTCTTTCCAGCTGTAGGAAGTGTCTTGTGAGGTACATCCCAAATGAGGCATTGTACTCTACAATGGGTCTGATGAGTGATGAGTAAAGGGGTACTATAACCTCTTTATTTCTAGATGCAAACCCTTTAGTAATTAGATGGGCTACATAAAAGGGTTTTCTAACTACTTTAGCAATATGATTGTCAAAGGAGAGATTACTATCTACCTGGGTCCCCAGATCTCTTATTACCTCTTCTGTATTAAGGGGGCTGCCACCTATGTGGTAATTCATGGGTGTTTTGTTTTTCCCAAATGGGATGACTATGCATTTTTTGGCATTTAGCTTGAGACCATGACTTTGGCACCAGGTGTCCGTCTCAGTAAGGCCCTTTTGGAAAATGTCCGTGTCAATTATGGCTCCCAGTTTGCGGTCATTGGCAAACTTGGTTAGCCATAGTCCTCCTGCATTTGCCTGTACTTCTGAGAAGTATATGCTGAACAGTAGGGGGGTCCCAGGACCGAGCCTTGTGGGACACCACTTGTGACTGGTTTAGAGTCGGACCTGGAGCCCGCTATTCTTACCGTGTGAGTTCTGTCTGTAAGCCAGTTGGCAACCCATCTCTTGACGGAGGGGTTTATGTTCAGGCTGGTGAGTTTTTCTATAATTCCCAAGTGGGGAATGGTGTCAAAAGCCTTGGCGAGGCCAAGGTAGACTATGTGAACTATCTTCCCCTCATCTATGACCTTGGTGACTGTCTCGAAGAAGTCAATCAGGTTTAGTAGGCATGATCTGCCCTTAAAGCCGAACTGGGTCAGGTCAAGTGTTTGGAGGTTTCCAATGTCTTTGTTAATGAGTTCCTTGATGATGCGCTCCATAGCCTTGCAGACCAGGCTAGTCAGGCTTATGGGGCAATAGTTACCAGGGTCAGTTGTGGCCCCTCCTTTGTGGAGCAGAATAACCATTGCTGTGCACCATTCTATGAGCACATAGCCTGTGGAGAGGCTGAAGTTGACAGTGTGTTTAGGTCGGGGGTTAGTTTGTCTGTAGTTCGTGCAAGACGCAGCCTGGGACACCA
Organism: Protopterus annectens; assembly: GCF_019279795.1. Classification (NCBI taxonomy): domain Eukaryota; kingdom Metazoa; phylum Chordata; order Ceratodontiformes; family Protopteridae; genus Protopterus; species Protopterus annectens. The sequence continues at coordinate 239,856,420 of NC_056743.1, forward strand.
TCTGGCCCCATTGACGCTGTGCTTTTGAAAAGGCTGTTTTCACCTGTGCGTCTGTGATTTCCGGGACACTACACTTTTCTGGTATTGTTGTGGGTCCTTTTGGGGGTGAGAGGGGGGAGAAGTTTGCACTGAATCTATCTGCCAGGATGTTGGCAATATCAGTGGGTTCAGTATATTTTGTGTTATTTTGCACTAGCTCAGGGAATATCTGCAAGTTGCCACTTAGATTCTTGACATAGCTAAAGAAGGCTTTGTGGTTATCTTTCAAATCCTTGGCTATTTTTCTTTCGAAGTTAGCCTTGGAGGATTTTATGAGGGACCTTCATTTCTTACTGATACTGATCAGGGATATCTTTCCTTCTTGGGATTTGCTTTTTTTCTGAACTAGTTTCCTCCTTCTATTGTATAGCCTGTTTATGGCAGTGGTCCACCAGACTGGTTTGCTTCTCTTAGGGGAGAGAGTCTTGGTTTTGCTAGGGATGGCACGATCCATGCATCCTTGTAGGTGCTCATAGAGTGCATTTGTAAAGATTCCTGCATCTTGGACACTGTTATCCTTTAGCGTGGGGGCTGTGAAACTTACCACCTCTGTCTTAAGTAAAGTGAAGTTTGCTATAGAAAAGTTTTTTACTGTGGTTTCCTTGGCTGGAGGTGGTGGTGTGGTGTAGACATCCAGAGTGATTAGTTTATGGTCTGATCTAACCAGTGACGGGTTGACCTCTGGTGTGGAACACCTGTCGCCCATGTTGGTGATGACCAGGTCCAATATGTTTTCACCACTGTTAGGGGAATTTACCAGCTGATCCAGGGCATTTGAGTGGATAAATTCCAGGAAGCGCTGGACCTGGGAGTTTGTAATTGAGTAGTTTTCCCAGTTAATGGTAGGGTAATTGAAATCGCCCAATACCAGGGTGTTCTGTAGGACCTTCATGTTTTCCAGAGTCTCCAAAAAGGTGGAGTGGTGGTCCTGGGTCATGGAGGGTGATCTGTAGCAGGCCACAATCTGCATTGCAGATTTGCCTGATGTTAGTTGTGCATGGATGATCTCAGAGGTATCATGCTGCGCCACTAACCTGGAGGTGTAGGTATCCTTGATGAATATGGATACACCCCCTCCTTTTGTGTTTCGGTCCATGTTCTGTGGCCGAAATGTGTGGTATAAGTTGTAGCCCAGTAGTGCTGGGGTACTCTGTGGAGCCTTGAACCAGGTTTCAGTTACTGCACAGATGTCAACGTTCTCCATACTGAGGAGTGCTTCGAATGTGTGCATTTTGAGATTTAAACTCCTGGCGTTGAGTAGCATAATCCTCATTTTTTTATTTGTGCTGTTTACGGAGGTGGGTTTGACTTTTGAGCCTTGCCTAATAAAGGCACTATGGGGGCAGCAAGAGCCTTGGCCAGTACTCGAAAGCCTAGGGATGACAGGTGCAAGCCGTCTCTTGCGAAGCAAAGAGGCTTGTCGAGCATGTCGTCCCAGGCTGACAGACACTGGATCCCCTTTGAATGACACCAGAAACTTAGCCAATTGTTGAAATTGATCATTTTTTCTTTATACTGAGGTATCATTCTTGGTGAGGGCAGGATGCTACTCAGGGTCAGGGTCATACTCGCCTGGGCTACATGATCAGAGAGCTCTTCCATGTCTCTTTTCATGTAGTCCAGGGAGGAACATCTCAGGTCATTCACACCAACATGAACAATGACAGAGTCATATTTGCACTTGTTCTGGAGTGACCTGAGTGCTTGTGTTATGTGGCGGATTCTGGCTCCTGACAGGCAGCTAACAGTAACCTTCTCCTTGTCCAGCCTAGTGAGTGGGACGTCAGTGTGCCTGACTATAGAGTCGCCTATTACTAGTGTGTTAGGTATGTTATTTTGCCTTAAGGGCTGTGATTGTGTGGCACACTGATTTTGTGTTTTATGTGTTGTCTGATTTGTGACGGGAGGTGTAGGTTTTTTGGGTGTCTGCTTTGGAGGTCTGTGATGCTTTTGCAGGTTTTTATTTAGAGCCTCTGAGTATAATTTTGTGTATTTATGTGTATTTTTTGCCAGTGCTGGTTTAGTATGTCTATGTGAGGCTGGAGGTGTGGTGCAAGTGTTAACCTTCTCATGACCGACTGTTCCAGTCTTGGGTGGAGAGAGCTTAGCCTCCAATTTAGCTATATAATTGCATCTCTCACATATGTTAATGCTTTGTGGCAGGATGAGAGGGTTGTCTGTGTACATGAGGCAGTTGTAACATTGCCTCAGGATACCCAGGTTCACCAGCTGGACTGGAGAGTATACCTGAAATTGACTTTTGGTCATGCCTGAAAAGTAGGGTGAGCTGCTTAATTGCTTGGTTAGTGAGGGGTGAATAATGAGCCTTGCTCTGCTGGGCAATCAAGTGTCAGGTATATTAGTGCTTGCCATTAGGTCTGAGCAAGTGCTGGACTGTAGGATGCTTTTTAAGTGCTTAGGTTGATAGTTAGACTACTTTCAAGGGAAAAACTGAAGAGGAGACTTGGTGGAGCCTGGATAAATTTAGCCATAGCTGCCCAGACGTGCAAAACCGTGCAAACGCATTTTTTACAGCACGGAAATGAAAGAGATAGAAATTAAACCAAAATGGCCTATAAACTACTAGCTTCTGGTCTGGAACCACTCTTCCAGGGACAGATGGCTGCTCAAAGCTCCCTCTCTCACAGGTGAACAGAGAAACCTCACCCTATCCAAGTAAGGTATGGGCAACTCAGAAAATTGTAACACAGCCCTGAATTCAGCACTAGCCTGAAAACTGGACTATACTAGACAAAACATTTTACAAGAGGCAATCATAACACTAAGATTTTATTGTTGTAAATGACTGGCAAGATATCATTAAGGTCACACATCTATAATGCAGATGCAATGCTGCAAAAGAAATCTGTAGCATTGGTTGTACTCCTGCATACCCAGATAACAAAAATACGTGCAGGGTTAACTTCTCCTTAAACAGGATGTGAGAGGTTTAGATGCCAACAATAACACAGAAACCAGGGAATACCTGAAAATAGGAATTCCTAGCACAGACAGTCTATTTTCATGCCTCATGGATAATTCACATTCTGTTTGTCACGACCCTATTTGTTCATGCATTGTACTAAAGTTGCAGTTTTGCATTACTTTGAACTTTTTTTTTTTTTTTTTTTGCGGTGAACAGTACAGAAAACTATTTAAGTACTCAGCTTTGAGAATGGCTCAATGCTTGTGTTGAACATAAGGAAAGAGTTACAGGGTACTTGGTTAAACTACCATGGAGGTAAGCGGAAAGAGAACAATACTTAGTGTGAGCCCTTTAAGCACTGCACTGCACTGCACCTGTGGTGGAAGTTGCTATTATTATCTGTGCCTCTGCAACACACTGGAATCCACTAAGTATTTTAGAAAGCTTGCTACTGTTCTTATCATTGGCTTGCTTTCCAGTATGATCAGTATTAGCAACAGACTGCTACATAAATAGTTTGCAGATATGCTGGCCCACTTTACTGAATCCTAATTTTTTTTTTTGCTTCATGGCTACCACCATCAAACTTCTCCCAGTGCATACTGCTCCTTTCTTTCTGTCCCTCTACTGGGTATTCACAGTACTGAGGCAAGAGTCAACTGAAGGAGCCATTATTCAGGTAGTCTTGGAAGTGGAGTGTGCCCTTCCCAGGATCCTGGCAGTAAAGACATTTATGCAGGGTCATAATCCTGTCCTATTGTTGTGACAGTGAGATGAACGTACAAATGTCATTGTAAGTAAGTTGCAGCACCTTCATGTCAGAGACGTCTACAGAATCCACTGGGAGGGTGCATTCCAACCTTGGAATGGGGATGCTCCTACCGCAAATGGAAACTCTAAAGTGAGAAGGTGGCAGGTGTCTTTATAAGCAGAACTCATTCACACCCATAACACCATCTGCTACATTTCCAATGAACTCCTGTAGCTCCTTAAAGTGCCCTGACATTGTTTGGAGATGCTCTTCTTCATCAAGTGGCTTACAAATTACTGATAATTATTACATGAAAGAGCAGGTGATGAAGAAAACACAATTATATGAGGGTTCACAACAGTGGAGATGTTAGCACTTATTTTCACTTACACAGTTTTCTTACTGACATCAAGTGAGCTAATGACTGAAAAATATGCTGCCACAGTCAATGTAATAAGCACTACATTGGAGACATTGCTTGTTGTTTTTTAGCGTCCATGAAAATAAGCATTTTTCTCCACATTTTCATTAACATTAATGAATCTAATTTATAATCTATTGTATATTCTCATCTGAAACCTTAAATGATACTGAAGAAAACCCTCACTGTTCTTTGCAGTGTAAGTTTTATAACTAGACAGGTACTGCATTCTGTTTCCATTGTGAATTGTAGATGGAGAAACCATCCCCGGGATTCATGAAGCTCGGCGCAAGGCCGGCGTTAGGCTTGCGCCGACCAGGCGGCATGAAGATGGCGCAGTAGCACCAAATGCATATTAATGAAGATGTGCTGCCGCCACAGCCACGTGCATAGGAAAGGAGCGCGAGTGCATAGGGCGTGTCGAAGTGCCGCACGGAGGCGTAGAAATGTCAGCTGTCGACATGCAACCTAAAATGCTTGCATATAACAATTTTCAAGCAATAGTAATCACATCTGTCAGTGTCCATGGATACTGAAACGTATGCAAAGCATGCAAGACAGTTCCTGCGAACACAAAATGAAGAAGCAAACACAAATGCACAGTAGGGAATAACGGGTCCCTATCCCGCAAACAAATGACATTGAAAACCATGTGCCCGTAGTCCAACGCAGTGTAGATAGTTATACCAAGTGGAAGTGAAACGCATCATATGTTAGCGCGCCACCAATAGGTACATCCAGCCTAATGGTCAGGGTCACCAGCTGACCCATATTGTGAGGGAGGGTACACAGCTGGGCGGATGTGTCCATAACAAAAAACACGATAAATGTACATATCTAGCGACTGTATGACCGAATTATATCCCACAACACATGTAATAGTCACATACAATAGGTATGTCTGTATTTCACATACCAAATGTGACAGGAAATAGAATAAGCATGTAAACGAAACAGAAGGAGCACATAAACTGCTACAACAATAAGGCAACATGTAGGCTGAAAGGAACAGTATTATCCATACCATTGACTGTGGGTACGTGTTGTCCAGTACATTCGGAGATGTGTCCAGAATATATCCCATCCTGGACATGGGAAAAGGTGGCATCCTACCAATGATGAGAACAGTCGGCCAAAATCCACACATCAGCGGTACAAGCCGAACTTGTCAGGATGTGTCACAGTTGAACGGGTATTTCCCGGGTATACCAACCATGTCATGAAAGTTAAGTATGGGCATGCACCTATACGCGTGAGGTATAGCATGTGGAAAGTCAAACATGGCAGGGTAGTCCACACAACCATACAGGTACCTGACATATGTAGGGTATGCAATGTGTTACCTTGACCGTGTCATGGGCCATTAACCAAAGCAGTGATGAATGAAGTGTCAGGAATATGTGTGTGTGGGGGGGTGGGTAATGGTATAATCCTCCAAGGTGACACTGTGTTGTATGCAGAATAGGTGAACCGGAGGTGTATGAGGGAGCACCGGGTGAAGCAGAAACACAAAAACATGTATACACATCTGCAATACAACCAGACAGGCCATACTGTAGAACACAATCCCACAAACATATGAATATTAAAATGTGCGATACAAATGTATAGACATGTCACCGGCACATACCCACAGATTGGTCCTGATGGAACTGGCCATATCAAATGCAACACACCTGGATGCATAATGGACTACCCAGCATCCCCTCCACAGCACACAACCCACTCCCATACCTGAACATCCACCAAATCCAGCCATACTTGGCCTACTGGTTTGCTGCAGCCACATCTACACATAGTGACCACTATGCATATGTAGTAGGTAGTGTCACCCTAGGCAGTTTCAGGATTGTAAACTATGTATCCCTTGCATGTAAAACCCCCAGCACATTTTCATAATGCCAGAAGAATGTTCGGTATTTGTCTTGTTTTGGTCTTGTTCAATTTTTGGGATATCCCTCATGGGATAAGTAACCTGTGTAAACATTAGAATGGGTATGAAGACATGAAGTCCAGTCCTGTAGATATCTGGACACAAGTTGGAATGTGCAGTAGTGGTGCACGAGATGGTCCAGCCCTAGATGGTCATGCAGAACCTACTACCCAGGATCAAACACCTGCCCGTGACGCACGTGTCCCGACACGAATAAGCGAGAGAATATATTGCACACATTCGCATAGTGGCACATGGTATAAGGGTGATGAAGGCACTGACATAAACAGGATACCCCCTGATCCACTGTGTAAGGGACAATTAATGTGTGTGTAGATGTGACCTGACCAATGATACAATGCCAAATGTCCTGTGATTGCAGGAAATAACTATGTACCATACTGCATGTAACAGTTGCCTAAAGCGGTCACGTCAGGATAGAATAAACGTAATTCATAGAAGAAACAGGCAAACAACAAAAGTGCCAAAGGTATAAGGCTCACAGCTAGGAAACAAATGAATGTTCTAAACCTGCACTGACCATGGCTATGTGTTGGCCCAAACAATCTGGTGTTCGCAGTAGGGTTACCATCTGTCCCGCTTTGCGACAGTTGTGTCCTGACAAAATACATTACAAATGGCAGATGTCCTGGGATTGTAGGACATAATTATGTCCCATATGTTATGTAATAGTTGCAGAAAATAACTATTTAAGTATCTAAAATACCTAAATGTTACAAGAAACAGAATAAGCAACTAAACCGCTACAACAATAGGCTTTTATGTAGGCAAATAAGTAAAGTTCTATCCTTTGTACTGACCGTGGGTATGTATCGGCTTGTAAAATCTGATGCGTGTTCTGAAAATGTCCCAACTTGGCCATTTGAAAAGGTGGCAACCCTAGTCCCCAGAATAAATCCCAACCTGTACATATGACAATGTCAATGCTACCAATGGTCAGAGCATTCACACAATTACTGGCCAGCCTCTTAACCACTCACAAAGCCAGTGACCTTTGGGGGAAAGGTGTTGAATGAGAATGACTACAACAATGAAGAGTAATAGACGCATTTAACTGCAGAAAATTAGTAGTATTACGAATCTGTCAACACGTTCCAAGTTAATAGTACTAATATGGTAGAAGTGTCCGTGATTGTCCCTGAGTTGTCATAGCCTTGTCCCTGTCACTGTAGAAACGAGTCCCCGAGTATCACAGAGGTGCGTACACATAAATACACCAACCAACTGTCACATCTGTTGACAGGACTACTGCATACCTGTAGTGAATTTATAACAGATGTCCAGAATAATATTCATTGTATCTATAAATGAATGAATGAAATAGTCAAATGGGAAGGAAAACACGTGGAAACCACCCCCCAACCTGCATTATGTAGTGGAACCATTCCCCACCCTAAATTATGTAGCGCCAACCCAATAATCTGGTCAGAGGTGCCCAAACATCTGCATCTGTAAACACAGGTAGAATGTTAAAACCTGGACTAACTCTGTCCATGTGCTACATCTGACCTTTGAACAGTGCCAGGGCAGTTCTAATCACCAGTCGGCCGAGCCTAAACCCGGATCAGCACATGAACACCCTGACAATCAAACATGTGTATGTGTGAGGAATATAAGCGTAGGAGTTCTGAATATCCCTGCAGTGAGTAGCACTGGTCCAGAGCAGCAGGAAACAGGGAATGTCCTAATTGTAGTACTGCGGTTTTCCCAGCAGGAGAATGGATGCCTGCTGTGTAAGGGAAGCAGTGAGGCGCATGTCAGAGTAGCTATGAACCATGGGTATACATATAAATGAGCCAGAACACCAATAGTGTAGTGGTTACAACATCCGCCCAACGTAAAGGCATTCCCGGTTCATGTACGACTATAGCACATATTAATTGTGTAATGAATGCCTCTGTGCTGTAAAGCCAACATTTATACATGTAAAGGTGACCGCGTTCGCATGGGTCCATTAACCGGATTCCATCAAAGTGGTAATTTCATAAGGAATAAGGCACATGTAATCCCAAAAAAGTGCCTGTAAATATATATAACTCAGAATAAGTAGATGCGGGTGTACGCAGATATTAGCATAGCAAATGTATGCTGTCTTGTACAGCTGTAACTTATATATAGATAGATAGATAGATAAATATCCACAGACATAACAGAAATATGCAATTATATATCTACATATTTATCTATATATAGACATATATATATAAATATAGATATATATAGATATATATATATATATATATATATATATATACATATACATATACAGATATATATATATATATATATATATATATACATACATATATATATATATATATATATATATATATATATATATATAGATATGTAAGGAACACCGAAAGATGAAAGCAAACATAAGGGTTGTGAAGGGAATCCAGAGCAAGTAAGGAATTATGAAGTACTCGCAGCGTATGTCACATAAAGCTGCACAAGTGTGAGTACAGCACCGCTCTTCACACCAGAGGCAGGATTATACCAGTGGCCATAACATCATTGAAGTGCTACATCAACATTGTAAACAGACGGAATGTAGTACATGTTGCGACCACCTATACTTGTAACCCGCAAATCGTTCATAATCCATAACACCAGGAAAGGCACGTATGTGCAAATATGAATGGATGGTGAGCCTGTGAATACACAAGGCGGTACAAAATGTGTGTAGGGCCCCAACGCTCATGAGAGGGCAATGTGTAAAGGTGTGTCATGGCTGCGATATCAGGTGTATAATGGCTGTTATGCGTGGAAACAACACGGGTGTGCAGGAGAAACTATGGATATGCGATTATGGACACAGGAGTGCTAGGGTATGTTGCACCAGGTGCAATGGAGCGGCCCGTGGAGGTCAGCTAGTACGTAGGTGCAATTCCCAGATAGAGCGTCATTTGCGTGGAGACATGCGTGAATGGGCGTATCGTTGTCGGACGTTGTGCGTCAGGGCTGGCAGCCCGGCACGTAAAACCTATATGCCACCCATGAGCGGAACGGAGTTCTGCTGTGACAACCCCAAACCGGGAAAAGCAGAAAGACACAACTACATGAAGACAACAATATGTTTACGTACAGTCACAGTAACACAAACACACATCCTATTAACAGTAATAATATGAATGTGCACAGAAACAAACACAGTAGCAGGAATAATAGGCTGCGCATAGGAGTAATAGGTCAAATGACACTGTATCACATCCCAGTTAGCAGCGGCACCCCAGACATGAAAAACGTGCTACATCTGCCTGCTGTATAATGTGCAATATACTGAGCACAAGTTCACTGGAGTGAAGTGTCGGTGTCATAATGACTAAGGCAATAGTATGCTGTTGAAGCAGAGATAAAACCCAATACGTATGTGTAAGTGTCCATGTCCGGGAAATGTATAGGTTAACGGACACACAGATGTATATATAGATAAAAACGTATATATACATATATCTATATTAATTTACATACACATATATATTCATATGGATATATATATATATATATATATATATATATATATATATACACACACACACACACACACACAAGGATATACTACGGATATATATAGATAGATATATATACACAAACAACAGGTAGTGATATATACACATACACACAAAACAAAATATATATGTCAGTGTAGATATACATATGTACATAAATAGGGTACTTCACAGCAATCAGGGGTAACATATTTACAGCCCGGGCATATGTGACTGGGAGGTCCAATAAATAAACGTTGTACCCCCCACATCGCCCAGCTAGGCCGGCCAGACATACAGACAGGCAATACAGATCAATACACTGCCGCTGTCCAAAACACTGGTAGGAAAGTACCAGTGGGAGAGTTCTGCAAGGTCTACACTTTAAACATGGATAACGGTGTCCCTTGCGGGACCCCAAAAATTCAGGGTACATGTGAATCTGCTGACATCAATACGAACATGATGTAGGTGTACATGGAACAGTAGGTTGTGCAAGTGTGATAATACATGGCTTGACAAAACGTACATGTGTCCCGAGACGGGGAGAGTGGGCAATGTGTAGGGGTATGCTCATACCCCAGCTGCGCTTGCAGTATTTGTCACGACTGCTGTAGGGGGGTGCCAGGTAGGTGGACCATGGGTATGCATTAATGGGCTTAAGTGTGCAGGTACTGGTTGGCAGAGATGTAGTAGGCCCGCCCAGTGGAAGTCATTAATATTCCTATGTGGGCATAGCATACGCCTACACCTCCCAAACCTGAAGAGCACATCTACCGGATAGTCTGTAAACCATCGGGGAATACATAGAGACCAAATCAGTGCCGTGTACCTGATTAGCATGGACGTCCATAGTTATGTATCAGAATGTAACAAAGACCAACTAAAGACTTCCAGAACTAGTGATATTAGGTGGACAGGTGGCGGAATACAGGTAATGACTGATGACAACATGTATGAGTCATAAACAGCATGTACCTTGACAAATGTGAATGAATACATATGCTCTGTGACTGTTAATGTGTCTGGTTAATAGAACCAATCATCTAAATGTGTCCCACAGGGTGTTATGCATTGTTCCTGATACAGTGTTCATTCACACCCATTGGTATGTGAGTTCTGCTACTAACGGAAAGTGCATAATTTGCTGACCACCTTAGGTAGATGATAGCATAATAGAAGAGGTTCAACACCCGTACGCCTGCGAGGGACACACCCGTCTGGGCAGTTGTGTCCTGCAAAATGACAGTTATGGCACATGGTCTGTGAGTTCAGGAATGGAGGCTATATAGTGTGTGTAGTGGTGTCAGACATCAATTTGTTGTATCAGTAACAGCTACATGTAATAGGAAACAGTATTATCAATTATAATGCTACATGAATAACCTTAACGTATGCAAACCGTGGAAGTCGTCCGTTTACTACTGGCTCTGGGTATGTGTTGTCTTGACACATGTGATAGCTCTACATATAGGGTCTATAGGGCCGCCACCATTCTGAATGGCCAAAGTGGAACCTGCTCTGTAGAAATGTCAGATGTACCAGGGCAGAACATACCTACAGCCATGCATAGTACAGAAATATACATATCGGAACAAATCAAAGCGTAGTCTAGCAGCAGTAAAGTTGCTTATGCTACTACATATGACATATCAACGTGTCATGTATACAAGACCTGTAACAAGCAACCAGCACAGACATGTACAACATGAGAATGTCCCCTAATCAGGACAGTTGCAATGGCTAGAGTATTGTCCATACCACTCAACTGTCCCTGAATGTCAGGTACGTCCCTGAGTTTGACTGAAAGTTTAACTCTGTCCCTCTTAATCCCTCCTAAAATTAGTGGTTGTTGAAGGAAAGGTGGTAAATTACACTTACTGACTAATGACAATAAGTAAGAGTTATAAACAACTGTTACTTCAGAATATGTGTATTAAGTCATATGCTCTGATTCTGTCAATGTTTCAAGTTAATAGCACTACTTTTGTAAAAGTGTCCCTGATTTTTCTTGACCTGTCCCTGATTCTGTAGAAATGTGTCCCTGACTGGTGGAGAGTTCTGGTATTGTCACATGAGATATGCGTGATGAGGGACTGTCCCATGCAAAGTGGGAAAAGTGTCACTACTACAGTCTCCCATCTTGCAATCTGAAAGGTGGACAACGTGCAGTAGGTATGCGGTAGCATGACTCGGCAGACAGCTGCGTTAACAAACTCAAGTCACATGTCAGCATTGCAGAGTATCGGTTCCCATGTATCAGGCAGATGGGAGCAGATTGTATAAGGAACACGCATATAATATGATTACGTCACTGGACAGGCCACCGAGTCCGTGCAGTCGAACGCCTGCCGTCACAAAATGGTTACACATACCTGATACTGTAATCATGTAGTCCGATGTAATACACATCACAAGGGATCACACACACCCAGCGTGAGTGACAAATGTAAGCGGAAATGTCGGTGAGCGAGCGGCTGTAAGCATGTTTGTCTACCAGTATGCCAGTAGTGCACTGTCAAAGAAATGTGGAGTCTAAACGTGTATAAGGTGCTGTGACCAGAGGTCAGCAGTGCTTAACACTGTGCAAACCCACGCACAACTGCTCCCACCTGCTGGAATGTGCCTTACCCAGTCTGTATCCAAAGCCGTCGGCCTGTCCGCAAACAAAGAACCGCCCTATACACGTGATGGTAGAAGTACCCTGCACACATAGCTCATGTGAATTAACAATAGACCATGGCATATGTACAGACAATAGACCACACACACACACCATACAGTGCACACATCCAACAGTATAGCAATGCACTGGCAGATATGTCCGGACCACTGGTGTATGCATGCCTGGCCGTCCTGTGTTTCAGTGTGTGAGCATGCCCAGTATGACTGTTAAGCATGTTGTCGACCAACATTACCATCATACCGTCATGTGTGTGAGCATGCCAAGTATGGTCAACTGTATTGCATGTGTCACATGTCCAGATAGTTAGTACTGTGTTGCTGACCCCTCTGTTCTACACAGACAGGTGTCACATGCTGTGTCTGCAGGGTAGCTAATGGTCATGTGGCATTGACAGTTGCTACATGTCTGCATAGCGTGGGGGGACATCCAACCACAACCACAGTCCTACACAGCACTGTGGGTGGCGCACATGATTCTCACATGTGTAGGTTTGATGGGGGCCACAGCCAACAGTTGTACACATCTGCCGCTACTGTACTGGTATGCCGGGTACTCCATGTCAGTGTGTGGACCTACCTAAATTGCTGGTTGGAGGGATACCAGGGTACATTAGTTCCCAGATTTAATTACCAGCACAGTGGTGTTGGACGTCCTAGCTTACACAACCTACATCAAACTGCCTGGCCTGCTGTCGTCTGTGTGTGTCTTAGGGGGTTGGAGTCATTCATTGGGCATATCCATAGGCCATTGTATATCATTTGTCTGTACTGGTCCACATCTGTTCAGCTGCGTGGAACGTGTGTGGGCTGCACGGACACACATGATGGTCATCCCATAATCTGCAGTGGGTTAGGACACCCTGTCTACTACAGGCTACCATTGTGACCCCCATATGTTCTACAGAGGTCATGGTGCCACTATGGATGTGTACTGTCTGCTGCCCTAACATTTGGCCACCACAGTCACTTGTATGCTCACATACATACCATAGCAATGGGTAACTATACATTCTAATACAACTGCCACTTGTTAGGTGAATAGACATACCCTGGGTGTGTTCCGGACTTGAGGACGGTGCTGGAGTGCTGCCTATGTTGGATGCACACAGTGCACCTCCTATACATGGCCGAGCACAGGTACTGTCATGTTTGGCATCCATTGTACTGTGTGCGGGTCAGAGAGGGGAAATCCATGGGTACCTACTGTGTCAGTGCATATGCCTTGTGTTGTCTCTTTGCCAAGGGCAGGTCATACTGTGCACGGGCTTTCGCCGACTCTGCCCTGCTCAGGTAGTTCCTTCACCAAGTCACACTGTGCCTGTACAGGCCTTGGCAGTGGTGTTGGGCTGTGTTGCCCTGCCCCATGCTGTTCCTGCTGCAACTGTTACTGCAGGATAAGATTGTGTAGCATAGCAAATACCATAACAACTTGTATGCATGTAGCTTGTGAATACTGCAGAGCTCCAACGGATGTGTCCGGATACCAGAACTGTGAACTGAGCATCCCAAACACATGCACAAGTATATGTCTTGCCTGTGCATCCGCCTCAGCATGGTGGGAGTGTTCAGGTGTGTGTGCATTGCTGATGGGTGTCATCAGCCACTACACCAGTGTTTACCCAGCATCCCCCACTAGGAGACTGTAGGGGATGTCCATATTGGCATTGGTGTGCTACAGCTGTGTCAGAAGCCATATATCGGACACATCATAGCTTCCAGGGCAGACAGCACACACATTCAATCTCATGCCCTGGCCATCCCTTATGGCCTAGCTGTTGGATGGTATGCCCCTGCAGTGACTGTAGGCCCTACCCCGCTCACCAGGTGGTGCTATGATGTGTATGTGTGTGCAGGCTATAGCACCCAGTACCCCAGGGTAGTCATCCATGTGGTTGAACAGATGCATATTGCTTGTCTACTAATCACGTGTGTTGAGGACATGTACGTGCTCACTAGCATGTGTTGACATGGCATCTGTGAACTGGTGCAATACTCTGGATGCAGATGCCTGTGAGATACCCTTGATATCCCCAGTTGTGCTGTGTGAGGTACCTGTGGCTAGTACACCTAGGCCAACACATACCATGGTATCCACTGTGATGCATTTCCCTCAACCTGTTTGATTTGTCAGGTGAGGCAGGCACAGGTCAACAAGCTGCTGTAGGAGGTCTCTGTCCACCCCATAGTGTTCCAGCATCCCCAGCCCATGTAGCCCCTGGTAAGTCACCCTCGGTCTATAAAGTCTTATGTCACCCCTGTAAGGATTGTTCAGCAGCATACACATCCTCACTGCTCCAGCCTTCTACACATGTTGGTATATGTTGCCTGCTGCAGCCTGTGTCATTTGTTTGGACCGTGTCGTGAAATGTTCCTGCAGGTATACACCAGTGGTGTAGAGTGTGGATGAAACCTGTGTGTTTGCTGCTTGCTCGCATTAACGTACTGTTCATGTGTGGACTGGCCATATCATCTGCTGATTGTGCTGATCAACACCTGTTTGTGCAGCCTGTACACCCTGACTACCCCACCACTGCTGTCATCCCTCCCAATGTCACCAGGCAGGTATAGACACACCCCTAGCTTAGGTGTGCTAAGGCAGGAGCACTCCCGAGGCACAGTTCTGCAATGTACATACAGTATGCCTGACTCCTCTCCCATGCTGTCAACTATATTCGAGACCTGCACCCGGCTGACTACACACACATACACTCCAGGGACCAGCAGCACACCCTGGTGATAAATGTGATACACTATAGTCAACCTCATCTGCATAGTATAGTCTTCTAATGAATAGTTATATGACCCATACCGAACCTCCAAATTAATAACCACTGCTCAGATCCATACACAACTGGCAACAGGTGCCTTACTATCACCATATTCGATGTCCCATGTTCTTTCCAGCAACAAAATAACCGGTGTCTACACGACTACAACCTGTGGCCCTGCACACTACAGACGATGTGCATTACCACCACGCCATGGCAGATATATATAGATCCCAGGTTATCACGTACAGATCATCTGGCACAAACATTTAATAGTGCTGATGTCCCCAGACATATATGTTCACATCTATGTCCACCTCTACATCTACATATATCATATATATTATTTGTATACATATATACATGGACATATATATATATATATATATATATATATATATATATATATATATATATATATATATATATATATATATATACATACATACACACATATACATGTACACACATACGTAGATATGGCATTTATATCACAACAGCGGACCACATGACAGCAATGCATTAGACAGGAATGAAAAGGAAACAACATGTGCCACCTACGTCATGCAGTGTTGTTACTATCAAGGCATGTGTGTTATGTTGCGTCACATGGGTCAGACCATATCAAGGGTAAGAGTAGGGCTGCTGACAGTTACTCACCAGACCTATTGGCAAATGTATGTGTTGACAACCCAGTGTCTTGGCAGAATATGCGGGCTGTGGACACTATATAGGTCAGCAAAAAAACACACTGAACACATCCCACAGCTAGCCACCCACAGATACCAACACATACGGTATAACTGCCAAACACACACACCTGCCATGCCTTGGAATCGAGCACCTACCTGTCTAGTCTACCACACTACAGTATTATGCAGTAACAGAACGTGCTACCGAGTTCCAGCATCACCGCACTCCCACAGGCATACATCTAGGTGGATGACATCATCCACAAAGGCAAAGACGCCGATAGGGAATGTATGGGGAGTGAGCCATCTGAAAGCATTACTCTGTCCCCAGGCAGCTGGAAATACACACACACACACACACACACACACACACACACACACACACACACACACACACACACACACACACACACACACTTGGCAGGGCTGGGAGTCGAACATACACCTAACTACCTTATCACACTACAGCATTATACAGTTACAGAATGCGCTATCAAGATCACTGGTACACAGCACTCCCAGAGGCATATTTCTAGGTGGATGACATCATCAGCAAAGGCAAAGACGCCGATAGGGAATGTATGTGGAGTGAGACGTCTAAAAGCATTACTCTGTCCCCAGGCAGCCAGAAACAAACACACACACACACACTTGGCAGGGCTGAGAGTCGAACATGCACCTAACTACCTTATCACACTACAGCATTACGCAGTTACAGAACACGCTACCAAGATTACTGGAACACAGCACTCCCAGAGGCATACTTCTAGGTGGATGACATCATCTGCAATGGCAAAGACGCCGATAGGGAATGTATAGAGAGTGAGCAGTCTAAAAGCATATTACTGTCCCAAGGTAGACGTAGACAAACACATGGCAGTGGTGTGAGCGGGACAACTGCCTATCTACGGAGCAATATTATAACACTACATAGATACGAGACAGTCAACCAGTGTGTTCAATGTAGGCATCCATCCTGACGTGAGGTATGGACATCTGTTGCCTGGATGACCACCATCGCTATACAGGATGTCAGTGGCCATGCCCATACACAGAGGCACATCACCAACACAAGGTGTCACTGGGCATGCTCACACAGTATCACACGTCCGTTTGGAATGTACTGTGTGTCCATCCACACAACGGCGTACTGGGCATGCTCACACACTTAGTAGAAGCGAAGGGCTATCTCGCATGCACACGGATTCTAAACACGGAAGGGCACAGTTTGGAATGTACTGTGTGTCCATCTACACAACAGCGTACTGGGCATGCTCACGCACTTAGCAGTTGCAAAGGGCTGTCTTGCATGCACACAGATTCCAAACATGGAAGGGCACAGTTTGGAATGTACTGTGTGTCCATCTACACAAAGGTGTACTGGGCATGCTCACACACTTAGCAGTAGCAAAGGGCTGTCTTGCATGCACACGGATTCTAAACACGGAAGGGCACAGTATGGTGTTACTGTCCCGACATACATGAAGGCCACTCGCATGTACTGACCAGTACACACTCAAGAGCCATCACAGATGTCTCAGGTGCAGATCACTGAGGTAAACGCTGCATTCTACTATGTAGCCCTCAGACATCACCATGTCCTTGGACCAGCAACACACATCCATACATTACCACAACACCGTGTGACTCATGACCAGTGGACTGTACATAGGTCTACAGCAACTGTGCAGACTACACATGTACTGACAGGGTTCCATCATGTGTTATGCAATGCAATGACACCACTGTAGATAACCAGGTCGGCTCTACACATAACAGGGGCCCTGGGTCTTACACAGCTTTGACAGATGACTGTTGCTGTACACCAAAGAACACACATGTTGGATATGACATACATGTAATCGCAGTTGATATGTGCATGGACCACATGCACACACACACACATACACACACAAAACACATATGTGCATAGCTTTTGCTGTCCTCTGTGCAGACAAGTGGCTACAGCAATCACACGCATGCACATGGAAGGTAGGTCCATGGCTGTTGAATGCTAACAGTACATGAGGTAGCAATGTTGACCGAGGAAACATTCCCTCTGTACTAGTTACCCATGACACCCATCATATCATACAACAGTCCATGTGTTATGTATGTCATCACACATGTCCACCAATTGCAATGCATACAAACATGGCTACATGACAGGCATGTAGGACCAACACACATGTACATGTAGTGGTTTGCATGCAGCTACCATGTATGTGCAGTAGCTGATGTATGTAATTCATCTGTGCCTAACTACAACAAGCAGTTGAACTGCAGCCCCATCATTGACACCTGTATATGGTGAAATACTGACAGTACGGTAGGATGTACATCAGGTATGGATGGATGTGTGTACATAAAGTGGCGATCCACCTTTGCAGATGGATGTTTGCCGGGGACGGCTCACAGGTGTGTCACAAGCCATCCTACCATTACATGTGCAAACAGTACGCTATGTTACTGTTACTTGATGGTGAAGACATAAAACCTACACAGCGGTCGGGTGTTACTGACTAAGTCACTTGACACCTGTAACACTTGCATCCTCCCATGTGCATATAGCAGCACAATTGCCGAAGGTAGCGTTGGTACACATAATGCAGCCAATACTGCTGCATGTCTGTCAGGCGTATCATATAGCAGGTATATCATTCACAGTACTGCCATGTGTGTTTGTCTGTGTGACCATATATGCCACATATGGTGGGAATACATCCCAATTGTTACACACCCCTGTACACTGTTGTAGAGATCTGTACATACTGCAGTGTGGAAAGCATACGTAGGCAGGGGTGGTGTGTGTATCACACACGTCAGCTATCCATATGTGAATGACATTTGTGGACTCCACAGTGTGTGTGTGTGTGTGTGTGTGTGTGTGTGTGTGTGTGTGTGTGTGTGTGTGTGTGTGTGTGTGTATGGCTGTCTGGTGCATGGAGTGAGGGTGTATGCTACCATACACAACAGACAGGATACCTAACCCCTCATGGTGATGCAGTCTACTACCCTGTTGATGCCATCAGTCTCAGCCTTACTGACTACGTGTACATGTTCATTCTCTGTGTCGCATCGTGTGGGTGCACAGTACTGTGAGGGTGATTACCACATAGGCAGGGGTCCTCACCTCAACACTATCGAGTGTGCGTTATAGTGTTGTTGACTGCGTGAGTGTGGGCATGTTACTGTGTGTTTCTGTGTGTGTTCTCATCCTGTAATGTGACAGAGTATTACTGCAACACAGTGAGACCTCATGCTATCAAGTGGCCTCTAACGTCATCATCGGCCAGACCGCTGTGTAAACCCCCCACACCATGTCAACATACCTGTGACCTGGTATGGATGTCATGTCTCTAGCCACTGTAGCCCATTAAACAGCCCACGTGCTTCTGGATCAGTAGATGTTTGGACATCTGTGGTATGGTAGCCTAACAGTCAGGTTGAGGCTACGTATAGCATGCTGGTATTGTCATACATGCCTGTGAGTACTCCACATTTACACATGGGAAACTGCAAACACTGCTACTTGTTGGCACATGCAAGTAGACCATAAGGAGGGAACCAGGGCATCATTACCAACATGCTGTTACTGTTGTTACCAAGATACATACTGTGAACATATAACAATGCATTATAAACCTGTACTACATGGTATGTCTGGTGCATTTCAACAGTACACAACTAATGTAATATACACTTCTCTCACTATTCTGTTCACCCTGTGCATCAGACCATTTGAGCATGTCCCTGCACGATGGTGTGGATGACAGGGATGCAGCACAGGCATCATCATATGCACAGGGTGATAATGCTTGCCAGGGGCATAGGCTGCACCAGTGGATGACATCATGTGTGTGGGTAAGGGCCGGTGATCTGATTGGACATGTGTGGTCATTATGCATGTGGGTGTTGCAGTGCCCTACAGATGTTTTTGCTGTGTGCGTGTATGAGTGCACACAGTTCTACCTTTTGCCAGGCCTACACAGGGGTATTATTGACAGCTCCAGATTGTACAGACCAGGATGTACAGCTCACTGTGTCCAGCCACAGCCATGTGACCTGTGCCTGCCAGGGATTGCACGGGCACTACCAGGCGGAGGTACAGATTGGCTACTGTCCGATGACACATGTCCACTGGAACAGTGTCCCCGCTGGGAACATCCAGGGCCACGTCCATGTGGCCTGCTGTGTCCTGGTGTGGATAGCGCAGCACCAGCTGCACTGCTACCGGCACTATGGGAGCGGGCATGTGAGGTGGCTCATTCACGTTGACCTGCACTAGGTGGTGTAGCTGGCCTACGTCCACGTGGCCTACGCCTCACTCCTACCAGATGTTCCAGCACAGACAGCTCACGCTCGTGGATTGCCATGCCATGGTAAAGGATTCCGACCATGTCACCCAATCACCTGTCCAGAACATCAGCAATCTGCTGTTGAGCATTTGCCAATGCCTGGATGTTGTCATTTAGAGTATGGATAGTAGCACTCTGAAGCCTCTGCCCTTCTCTGTTCTGCCGTTCAGCACATGCCTGTGCCACCATTACAGTCTGGAACATGCGTCTGGTGACACCAGCTGCTGCGCTCTGTCCTGCAGGTGCATGTCTGCCAGAGGTCCTCCTACAAGCAGCACTGGCCACATGCCTGTGTGGCACATCTGCAGTCATTACACTGACACCATGGTGTGGAGATGCACCTTCTGTGGCCACCACATGTTCCTGTTCCAAGCTAACACACGCTGACTGTCCTTCCTCTATGGCCACTGGTGATGGGTTATGTGTTGGCATGAGAACTGTGTGCAGGGAAGAGAGGGACATAGCTGGGATGGCAACCATTGGCACAGATTCAGCCCTTGACAACCCTGCCTGTACCTCATGCATATTTTCATCACTGCTAGTATCTGTAGGGACACTAACATCAGACGGACCGCAGGAGGGTAACACACCTACATCACCTCTGAATGCAAAGAAAGACTCTACATTACAATAGACACACACAGACAGACACACACACACACACACACACACACACACAGACACACACACACACACACAGACACACACACACACACAGACACACACACACAGACACACACACACAGACACACACACACAGACACACCATGCATGTGATTTGACAGAGGGCATGCATGTGATACAGCAGACGGCATGCAGCTCTGACATTAATAGTGGTAGTTAGTATACCTTCCTGGGTTGCACACAACAGCAGGTGTCATATCAGTAGCCATGCAGTTCACACAATCATGGTAATAAGTATGCATCCCTGTGATACACCATGTGGACCAGCACAGGTTAACAGTACACATGGCTGAAGTGACCTTGACATGTAATCTGCTGACGTGTGCATTGACATGCATACATGTCTGACACAATGGTGTCCTGACACATGTACAGCGTTGTAATGGGTATCACATTGCAGTGTTGTCTGTATGCCCTACAGATAGAATGCACGTTTAGCAAATGTGCATGAGCATGGAAGGGTAGTGTGAGGTGTCTACATTGCTATACAGTGTGAAGTACAGACACTGTGCCATTGCATGGCATCATGAGGCGTATATATTGCTATACAGTGTGTAATATGCACACATTGCATAGCCATAACTGCGTGCATACACATGACATAACTGTGGATTGTGACCCATGTTGTTGAGGTGTATACACACCAAACCATGCTGTGTCATGTGACAGGTCACTGGAAGACTTACGGATGACACCCCTGCACAACTACTATAGAGTCTTAGCTGCCTGGCAACCATGTCTACACATGGCAGACTTGCCAATACACCATGTCCCACATGACAATGATGTACCACACACACGAGGTGCACGGCTGACAGTGATGTCCTACAGCAGCAAGGAAAATGTACAGTATCTGTGGCCTGATGTAGTGTCAATGTCTGTGGAAGCTGTACAGGTGACTACTGTCATGCTATGACACAGTCGTGATGTTCAACACATCTTATATGGTCGACTTACGTGACACCTCCACTAGCTGTGCACAGGCTTTTAGGATGTCCAGTGTACCACATCAACTGTATAATCAGTCAACTAAGGCTATAGTTGGACTATGTGTGGACAATGTGCAACAGGGTGTATACACATCACATCTACTGTGTGGCTACATGTCTCTTGCCATCCTCCATGGCCATGTGTGAACATGTGTTGGCCAAATGTTTGTGATGGCCGTCTATCTCACATCTGTGTAGTCCCATACGACATACACCCATAGATGTCAGATATGTCACCGTCCACAGGGCTATGCAGACAACGGGTTGTATGTTTGGTATGTGGGGTATGTATTATGGGATAGTGTGACAATGTTGCAGCCAGAACACTACACGTCTGGGACATGTCAGATGGCACATCACAATGTGTGCACCCATTGTAGGGGCATATAACACAATGGTGACTCCTGTGGGCTGCCCATATCCCAGCTCACTGTGTGGTACTGTTGTCGTACCACACATGTTGTTCCAATGTATAGTACATATGCCTACATTGAACAACCCCTCCATCGTTGTATGCACAGCTGTCCACACATGTAACAATGACAGATACTGTGGTTTCATGTCGGTGTTTCATTTTGTTTGTATATATTGCACATGGGTAGCCAGTGTGAATGCTGGGAGATGTGACCTGTATATCGTGACTGGACCATACATCATGTGTACATGTGTTAACTGGCCACATGGCGAACGGATATATGCATTAACATGCCTGATACTGATGACAGTCTCACCTGCAATGGACTGATGTCTGTGCGGCACACCAGAGGTACCCGTATAAGGGTGACACAGCAGTTTGAACATTATCCAGTACTATATGACAACCACAGGGTGCCCTGTGATTGTTAACACATTCGCCTGTACAATAGCATATAGTATGCACATGTGTGCATACACAGGGTAGCATACTGTAGTATGCAGCATGTGTGTAAACATACCTTGCATATGATGTTACATTACATATTGTACAGTGACACATGCAACTAAATGGGATATAATAGTCATATGTGCAGTAATGACTTACCAGGCAACTCCAGGCTCATTGGTTCGGAGACACCTACCTCCACGATGGCAAGCTAGTGTTTTTGGATGCTGTTCTGAGGGTGTCCCCAGGCTGGCCAGTAGCTCCTCGGTGTGTGTCAGTGGGGTCTGGGTTGGTGGCCCACCACCTGTTCCACCTTGTTCCCTGGCGATTGCAGTGGCACGCTGTTTCGCATGTCGTATCAAGTCCATGCAGTGTATGTGCACCTGCTGGTAGGTGCGGTTATGGCCACCCACATCATTAACCCTCCTGCGAAGGTCCTGCCACAGGTCGTCACACTGCTGGGCATGCTGTGGCACATGGCTGAACAACACCTCGTAGTTCTCATGGAGGTACGGGATGAGGACATCATTCTCCTGGTGGCTGTACGCTGACAGGCGTGAATAAGGCATTATCTGGAAGACATAATGATGGTGACAGGTCACAGTATCACAGAGATGTACAGAGATACAGCTGCACATGCATTTGTGTTAAATCTAATACATCTGCACAGTTATCTTTGCAAATCATCATGACACTGACATGACTGACATATTTGTGTCACACGCATGTAACACCCGTTATGCATTGGATATCATCACCATATATGTGTGTCACCTCTTTACATTGTTCGTACTCCATGTGAATGCTGTCTTGATGTGGGCATGTCTGTTTGCCTGTACTGGTGTTCTTACCTATCAGCACATGCCTGGATGTGCCCACAGTGATGCTGTTGACCTTGATGCTGTGTATATGTCACACATCAACACATACACTGCCTTAATGGACATGAGCAGTGACAATGCATACATACGCATGGAACCTTTACATGCATGTGTTTTGCCATATACATCTACATGGCACTGTACAGCAGTTCAACATCCTGCCACAGATCGCCTGTGTTGCACATGTGATAGACATGGGACAATGGCTAGCCGGACGTCATTCGCAGGGATGGTTATCAACTATAGCATGTATGGGCAAGGTTTCCTAGCTGTATCCGACAGCCATTTTGCCACCGCGAGGTGCATCAGTGCCACATTACTGATCCAGACAGTTAATAATACATCTACCATGCGGTCATCACACCATGTATGACAGAGATGACATGTGCAGCTTTGATGGACAGGGTTGCATGGTATGGCGGGAGTATGTAACATGTATGGCACAGGGATCTGTCCAGCATGTGGCGATCCTTGTAGTAGGATTGTGGCTGTCCATGACGTATGTCTTTCAGATCAGGATATGTACATGTAGCATGCCCAACATCACAGTGTAGCACATGTCTTTATGCAAGGTAGCCAGCATGCTGCATAGTGGAGGTGAGGATTGTGAAGGCTGGTATTTCCCATCCACACATGGCCAATACCCTTTAAAGGTGATATGCGATCTGATATTGGTCACCCGAGTGCTGAGTATGCCTGTCCAATGATCTCCATG
The DNA here is from genome assembly GCF_019279795.1 of Protopterus annectens. Classification (NCBI taxonomy): domain Eukaryota; kingdom Metazoa; phylum Chordata; order Ceratodontiformes; family Protopteridae; genus Protopterus; species Protopterus annectens. The sequence goes on from NC_056743.1 coordinate 239,880,636, forward strand.
CTCATGGATGGCACCCTGTCATGACATGGGTGCCTCGTATGACTACCTAATTGGCCTGGAGACGTCACCAACTCAGGGAGGTGAACTGCACAGCACCATCCCTTACACAGTGTCCATAATGTTGACCGCTGCCTAGGTGGTAGTTAATGGGTACAGGGTTATTCACCTAGCAGTGACAATGCTATTATCAGCTGTCAGATTGTGCACATATGTCACACACCTCACCCATAAAGCCCATTCTGTATGTTGTCCACAACACTGGGACAGCTATTGCTCCTAGGTCATGGCCATTCACATCCTTACATACACAGATGCCTCCCATTTGTCTGTGTGGTATGGGCTACAATAATGTGGGAGTACAAAACATTAACCCAGTTTTTCTGTAGCTACCACTGGTGTGATATGCACATGTCACTCTGACACCTTTTGTAGTGTTGATTCTGTCAACAGGCCACTGGTAGAACACTCCTCTGACATACGAAGGTACATCTAGTATACTCAGTGTAGCTGGAAAACAGTATGGGTGATGATGTCCTATGACCTGTCACAGGTATGCTATGCAGTGTGAAACCATCCGTACTGTCATCTACTTCTGTACTGCTAACATCTACGTTGATAAAGGTTCATAGACTTGCAGACCATACTCAGCAGGGTAATAGTGCAGTGCCTCCAGTTATGACTGTCGTCTCCACTTGTGGGTTGCAGTGGGTTGATATTATCCAACACCCTATCTGTATCTGTATTGCATATTCATGCTCAGCACTTGTTCAGAACTTGTGAGCACTTCATGAGCTACTAATTACTATAGCACCCATTCCAACTCATTTCTTCTTACAAGTACATTGTCTGTCCTTACATTTCCAGCTTGCTTACAGCACAACAGCTGTTGTACACACGTAACTCACATATCTTGTGAGACATGGTTGAATATACAGGCATGTCCAACTGTCATGTACCAGTGCTATTGCCTGTCTATATGATGAATATGGTGAACATGTGGCAATAGAGCAATTGTCTCATGTACACAGTCAATGCTCACCTCCCAACATATGACACTACAGCCTGTGGGAGATGCACATATGTAGCCATGCTGGGGTAATGCTCTCACCAATCCAGACTGAACCTGACATTCATGTGGGGACATGTAACATTTGCAACACACCCCACTCATCACATAGTCTCACAAGATCTCCACCACCACAGGCCACACATAGTATGAGTACAACATTTGCAGAACCTCTCCATACTCTGTGTAGGCACCAAAGGCAGCCCCCATCACCAAACACAACAACAATAACTTATAGCCCACAGACTCATGTGTGCCCATCAGATACAGCCAATAGGGTGTTATAACATACCCAATACACCAGTCGCAGGTGACTCTGTAGGTGGTCACACTGATGTCCCACTCAACAGGCTACACAAGACGATAGTCGCTTACATCTAGCTGTCAGGTAACTAGTTCTGCAACATAACCTATGCACCCATGCCACATCTCACGAGGTACAATTTGACTGTCATTCTCCATGTTAGTGTGACTGCCCTGAGATGTAACTTCCCAGACTACATGTGCAAGGACATGCAACAGCTCTCTGGTCTTGTAGCCCAGAAGGTATCGGCCAAGCCCTGGGGAGCATTCTGCATTCATCCAGACTAGATACCACTGTACAACAACTGACTGTTTCGCTTCAACAGTTGCCTATGCTTCTGCTGTCATTCCACAGGCATCCAGTATCTGTCCGCTTTGAATGACAGTCAACAAAACACGATGCTTTGGCACAGATGGCCTGCACCTGTCAGCTCTCTGGTCTTGTAGCCCAGAAGGTATCAGTCAAGCCCTGGGGAGCATTCTGCATTCATCCAGACTAGATACCACTGTACAACAACTGACTGTTTCGCTTAAACAGTTGCCTATGCTTCTGCTGTCATTCCACAGGCATCCAGTATCTGTCCGCTTTGAATAACATGGTCAACAAAACACGATGCTTTGGCACAGATGACCTGCACCTGTCAGGCCTGGGAGTACAGATAACATGTAAGGCTCTTGCTGCTCCTATACTGCCTGTCTTGCACAGTTTCCAATAACATTCACCACCAGAATGGGAACAGGCAAGCAAAACATGGGGTCATGTGACTCAATGCTTGACATCATCTCTGATGCACACAGGCAAGGCACTCCTTATAATGGACCACTTCAATATCTCTGCAGTGACTGGGACCTGCCTCTAGGCTCTGCAGAGCACACCTGCACTGACAGGTTATACTCAAACCACATCTTTCAGTCATGTAACCTGGACCGGAACACCCACGGCTGAGGTGTGTCCATATTTCACTATGTTGTACACACCTCCTGGCTGGTTACTTAGCACAATGCATCAGAGGTGATCCACGTGCAACTAACTGTGGCCAGAACTGCTATACACATTGTAACATGCTACAGATTCAACAACATACCCCACGGTTACCGGCCATCATTTCTTGGTGTACTGGACAGTAGGGTTCAGACAGGTACTATTGATGTGCGACTGACACTACCCCACACTTAACTGGGATAGCTACTCATGTACCGATGTACTGTCCAGGATTCATAACCACCACTCAGCTGGATCAACCCATACACACCACCACCAAGACCAACAATATCCTAGACATGGACATTACCAACATGTCACTGGTGTTCCGCACCTGTGGTTATCCCCTCATTGGTAGTTTCAGAACATATGCTAATCACCCTTGTTATCTGCATCCCGGCACCACACCCTTCACGGCATACACAGTACAAGATTAGTACAATGGCTACTACAGACATCTTATGACAGCAGTAGTAAACGTCATGACACCCGTGCAGATGGACAATGCATACAAACAATGAAACATACCCCAGTGCACTTCATTAGCACTTACACAACTGTATGGATCATGCTATTCCAAACAGAGCCATGATGGTACCCACCAGATAATGGACGCCACTCTGGGGGTCCAGTTCCATGGACATAATGTACAACAAAAGGTGGAGGCTGTTGTAAAGTGGAGTACAATCCCATGGGTGGCGTAGCTCACTGGTCAGCCTCAGTAGGGCTCCGGGATCCCATATCACATCCTCCAAACCTAGCTACGTAAACATTACTGCGACACATTCCAGGATGTACCACAAAGCATTATGGAGGTATGTCAGTAGTCAATGGCAATACCCACATCTGCTCTGACATACGATGGTTACTCAGGAACATTACAGAACCGAGTGATGTTGGCAACATCCTGGTGGATGGGTTCAATGCTAACTTTACACCCTCTCACTTCCTACAGGGCCATAATCCATGCAGGAACATTGCGGGGTCCCTGCGGTCACAACTACTCAGTTCCAACCTGCACTCTCTAAGGCCTGGAACACAGACTCCATGTGACCGTCCAACATCCCAGGCTGTGATTTACACAAACCTCAGAACGACATGTCTCCCCACTTGGCCACCAGATTCACTAATAGCCTTGTATCAGACATTGTGGCCCCTGAATGGCACACAGCAACAGTTATCACACTCCACACAGGTGACACCACAATGAACCAGAGGGACTATTGCCCTATACGCCTGACTGGACTGTTCTGCAAGGCTATGGGGCACATCATCATGAAGTCATCCACAGAGACATTGGTGGGCTCCAGACCTTTGATGCCACCCAGGTTGGACTTGTTAGGGCCAGACCATGGCTCCTACACCTGGAGGACTCCTTTGATACAGTTACCAGGGTAGTTGATGATGGTAAGGGGGTCCACACAGCCTACATTGTCCTCTCATTGGCTTTCAGCACCATTCTCCATTCTGGTATTGACAACATACACATCCACCTGCACATCGACCCCTACGTCTCAGGATGTTATGCAAAGTGGCTCACGGACAGGACCCACACAATGAGGGTAGCATAGTATCTACTGTATTTCAGTTACACTTGGCATACCACAGTCCTCAGTCATAGGGCCCCCTCATGTTCGGTATATGCTTCCCTGAGGTACAGGCTAGCACAGAGGGACTTTCCCTGACTAGGTTTCCAGACAACTGCATACAAGGCACCATGATTGATCCACCAGCTGATACAGACTCCTTCCATAAGGGTGTCACTGTGATGGATACCTGATGTCGATAACATGGCCTCAAGATGCATGACACATGGTGCATGAACATCCCCTTTGGATTACACCAATCGCCCACTGACTATCACATAGGTGGTAGTCCCCTACATACATGTGACATTATGGGATCTTAGTACACACGTATGTAACACCCACTCCTTTGATAACCATATTGCCAGTGTGGCGTGGATATCCTTCTACATGGCCACACTTATCTGTACTGGGTTTGTAGCTCGAACAAAGGCACCCATTGTACCTCTAAACTCCTGACATATACACACATTCAAGGGTACAACACCCCATTTAGGATGTACCTTACAGAATAGCAACGGCTTTACATACCACAACATTAACACACCATGAGGATTATTGAGCTCCGAAGGTTGACGTATGCGGCAGAACTACGGACACCACGACTTTACACATTTGCATACTGCATACTCAGGGGTGACCTCTGCTGAACATACAGGGCCCATGTCCACAGCAATATTCATGGATATACTCCACATAAGTGACATAAGCAAAAGCCACTGAGAGCAACATGCTCATGGATATGTGTACAAACACAACGATGAGTGGGATGTTCTTGAGGGTTACATTCCCAAACCAGACACTCACCATGCTTTGGAACATTATTCCTATGTACATCACGCAGGGACACTCAGTAGCACTGTTTATGAGATACCACACTTGGTGGATGGGAGACACACATGTATGTCAGGGATCACTGCAGTGGCTGTACTGTGCAGAGGTGCAGGTAACACATGGTTCTGCTGTTCACAGACAGGAAACTACCCTAGAGAGGTGCCGCTGGAGTAAACACTGTAGTTGGGCTTACACATAGACTTGCCAGACAGCATAGTACCTCACTATGAACCTGTGAAGCTATTACATGTCCTTTGTGCATGGTTAATTGAGTAGCTTTTCCATTTCAATTAGCTATCATGCTGTTACAGTGTCCCGTGACTGCAAGCCATATGTATCCTGTTACTGTGTATTGTACATGCCAATAGACAATACCTTTTGTTTGCATGATATAACTGTTATGCTGTGTAGAATATCTGACATATCTACCTGCAATACTGTACATTACACATATTTTACATATTATCCCATAATGCAAAGCATACTTGCACAGCAGGACCACCTTAGGCATGTTATTGTCGTTATATGGCCATACACATGCCTACTGTGACAGTTATATCAACATATACTATCCCCTGCTATGGCACGTACTTGTTGGACATACCCTACCACTGTCGGCGGATGGTGTGGAATTGTTCTGTTTAAAGCCCTCATGTAGCATCCCTTGTGGTGTCTGTGATGTTTACCTTGTGGCCCACAGCAGGACACACAATTTCTACAAGCGTTACTATGCTCAGCAAGACATCACTACATAATACCTTTTCCCACTTTATACATTGCGGACACTTTTAATTAATACAAAACAGGCTATACATACACTAACATACTGAGTGTTCTACATACCTTGTTAGCGTTCCGAACTTTCGTACATATCTCTCTTACACCTTTACTATTTAAACGGTTCTATGGTAGGAGCATACGGTTTGAATGTCTGGCAAGTCATCCTTATATACGTCGATACCTGTAACATGGGGTTTCCTGCCGCCAATTGGTGTTCCTGAGTAAATTATTACATGCACATCAGCTGTGCAGCTACTCCATTCACCAATTACGAGGCAACAGTGGGGTATAATTGAATTCTCCACTTGGGCGTTGCCCTTTTGCCCTACCTTCAGGGAGACGGTCTGTATGTGTTTTGTTGTGTGGAATTGCAACTGCTATTTGTAGAGACATGGATATTTTGTATTCATGTCCCCCGTGGATTGTGTGTGATGGCTAGAGTATGTGGTTCTACATGTGAGTGTACCTGTCATCTCAACCGTCTGATAAGGGACTATTGCAAACAAAACCTGTAACATCACCGTCTGTTCCATTATACAACAGCTACAATTTCACATGGCACCTTTACAAATGTGTTTCTCACAAGGTATGTTAACGCTTCTGCAGATGTAATTGAGTGAGTGGATGTTTGTGATGTTATTACAGTCTGTATTGATATTGTTTCGTGTGTGGGAGATGTAGGTGGGTGTACATAGCATATACAGGTTTGTGAGGACTGCATTTCTACTTATTCCATATATGTGTGTGGGCTCCTTCCCTAATTGAAGACCTATCAGTTAATAGACTGAAACTATGGTTGTTACGGGCTTATACATTGGGCCATTGTTAATTGGTTTCTATATAGTATGCAGGTAAGGTTGATACTTCCATACCTCCGGAAATAGATATGTAAAGGAATGTTACTAAATGACAGCTGTCCCGTGTATTTCTGTCACAGATATTTGCACTCATTGCAGTTGTGTTGGTAACTGAACCTCTTTGGCATGGGTTGCCACCTTTTCAAATGGCCATAGTGGGACATTTGCAGGACACACATCAGTGTTTACAGGCCAACACATACCCACGGGTCAGTACACAGGATAGCACATACTTTTATCCTGAATACATACTTATTCTTGTAGCACTTTAGCTACTTATCATGTTTCATGTAACATTTACGTTTTTTAGATACAGGCATAACTTTTTAATGCAACTATTACATAATATATGGGACATAATTATGTCCTACAATCTCGGACATTTGCCTTTTTTAATCTTTTTTGTCAGGACACAACTGCCCAGGGAGGGGCTGTCCCTCAATGTGGGACAGGTGATAACCATATGCCTACGGCCAGCTATAACCACACCTACCGTAATGATCTACCTCCGGGTTAGCACTAACAGACACACGATGAAAACACACATTACAGTCCCAAGGAAACGCACACGGCACCCTCAAAACACACATACACAGACTACGGAAATCACAAACACAGTTGAACACAGTACCTACGTGGGCCGCAACACCGGCAGCGATAACTAAATGTCCCTTAATATCGTGATAATATTACACGCGGTTCTAGCATTCCGGTACTGTGTTCTTTCGGTCTTTCAGCCTCATGATTGATTACGCGTGTCGGTATGTGACACATTCCATAGTTGGCAGTATCCTATTTATTTGTACTTCCATGGTTGTGTACATGTCGTTGACCTATCTACATATTTGCAGATATAGGTGAATCCGTATATATCAACATATATCTCTCGATCACCCTTTCTATCTCTATTATATATATATATATATATATATATATATATATATATATATATATATATATAAAACAGAGAGAGTGACAGGCAGAATACACCTTTCATTGTGTACATGTCGGTGTATACTGTTACCTGGACTTCGCACGTTTGTGTTTGAACCTGTCACATTACACACCTGCCATTGGTACATCTTGGGTAGCTTAGTGTTAGGTGATTGTGTACATGACTGCGTGTTCTACTCCTAGCAGTGGTCATTTTACCCTTCAGAGGAGGCACTATTAGTACAGGGGTGAATAATGCTGGTTTCACCTGTTCTGGACATCATTGACCATGATCTGTGCGATATTCAGAGAAGCTTAGCCCTGTTTCGCTCATATCCGTATAGTCATATTTAAATAACACTTACCGGCACTGGACAACGCATATTCCCGCTAACATGTGCTAAACATGATCTGATGACCTGCATCCAACATGCATTATTCATGCCTTCGGGATTACGTTACATCCCTTGCAGAACGTGGGACCGGGAACATGCACAACAGTCACTGCATTTACCACTTGGGCATCTGGGATTTGTACACGTGTTATGGCATTTTGTATGTGGACTGTACTATGGCTGTTACTCCATACTGCGATCAAATGGGTAACTCAGTTAGTTTACATACGGATGAGACCTATTAATGGTATGTCCAAGTGATGTTTAATGGATGTGCTCCAGCATTGGGTATGTATGTCACAGTGAGCAACACACTATAATGTGCTACACCTTCACACAACCGTAGGTGGAGCATGGTGGGGTGACAGATACCAGTCATGGGTACACCCCATGCTTTGCCACTACATCCATGATTACATTATATGGAGCCCCTCATTAACGCACCAAGGAATCCATGCAGAGTGTGTGGGGAACAGTGATTACACACATGGATCCCGCAATTGGCTCTGCTCCACTGAGCGACAGTTGGTTACTCGATGTGGTGGCGACAGCAGACACTGTTTGCCTCGATTGATGAATGGCCTCTGACAATCGGGCGTGTACCTACCGATGTACCTAGGAACCTATACACACAGTACCAACATATGCTGATAGGTGCATGTACTGTTCAGGTGTTGACATTCCTTGTTCCAATAGCTGTTGTGTGTACAATGGTTGAGGGCTGCCTATGTAGGATTCACACAGTAGGCCACCTATACATTACAATTTACAGGTAGTCGTTTGTGTGTGCCATCCATTTTACTGTGTGTGCAGGTGGAGAGGTGTGTCAGTCCGTAGGGGCCTACACTGTCAGAGTATGTGCTATACGTTCCCTCTTTGCCAAGGCAAGGGCATATTAGGCATGCCTCCGTCTGCCTACTGGGGCTGGCACAGGGTGTTCGTGGTCTGAATCCCTCTGTGCCTGTGATGGCCTTCACTATTTTGACCCTGCTGCAGCTGTTTCCACAGGATCATATTATGTAGCATGGCACATACTATGAGGATGTGGGCACACGTGCCTGGAGAGTACTGCAAGGCTCCACCAGATATGTCCAAGCAACAGAACCGTGATTTCAGCATCCTGAAAACACGCTCTATGATGATTCTGGTTTGTGCGTGTGCCTCATTATGGCGTTCTTGCATGGGTGTGTGAACATTTCTGATGGGAGTCATTATCCACGGCTCCAGTGCATAGCCAGCATCCCCCACAAGGTGGTCATGTGGGATGTCCCCCCTGACAAATACCTGATACAGCTGCGAGACATGCCAGATGTGGGAGTCATGGTAGCTTCCAGGGCTGCTGGCACACACATCCATGATAATGCCCTGGGCATTGCACACGACCTGGCAGTTGATGGAGTGGTATCCCTTGTGGTTTATGTAGCACCTACCATGCTCACTGGGTGGTGACTTGATATGCATGTGCGTGCAGTCTATCGCACCCAGTACCTCCGGGTAGTGTGCCACATGGTGGAAGAGATGCATATTGCTGGCCAACTCCTCCTGAGTTCGGGGGAAGTATTTATGCTCATTGGCATGTGGTAACATGGCATCCAGAAACTGGTGTAGTACCCTGGATGCTGATGCCTGTGAGATCCCCATTATATCTCCAGTTGGCCTTTGAAAGGTACCTGTGGCTAGTATTCGCAAGCTTACACATACTTTCGTGTCCACTGGGATGGGTTCCCCTCTGTTTCTGGATCTCAGGCATGGCCGGCACAGCTCAACTATTTGCTGTAAGATGTCCCTGCCCACCCTGTAATGCTCTACTATCTCCAGATCATGTAGCCCCAGGTAGGTTACCCTTGGTCTGAACACTCTTCTCCTCCTCCGGAGCCTGCGGTGGTTGTCGGCATCATCCTCCACAACACCGTCAGTCTCTAACACATGGTGATGAATCACAGCTATGGCAGCTCCCAACATGTACATTGTAAAAGTTCCCCATATGTTTACACCTATGGTGCAGTGTTTGGGAATGCACAGCTGTGTGTGGGGTGCTTTCAAGCGTTATACTATTGTGCTGTGAACACTGATGATGTCATAGGGTGTGTATGTACTATCGTACCTACAGGGTATCTTATGTGTTTTATGACAGGAACTACTATTGTGGTGCCTTTGGTGTTGAATTACATTTGGCTGCCGTGGATTACCTCTTGCCCTTCCCTTAACATTTCTTCACGTTTCACCTCCCATTTTCTGACATGCATCCAGCAGCCTGCTTACATTTGTACTTTCCTACACCTGGCTTATCTTGTGTAATGTGTTCTATGGCTGGTCTACTGCAGGTTTGCTTTGCTCTGCTATGACAGTTCTCTTTTCTTTGCAATCCGAAACCTCCCCTATCCTGTTTTGCAGGTTTCTGCGAGCAGACTTGTCAGCTGCCATCGATTGCCCACTGTGAGTTAATAGGTGTTACTTTCTCAGTTGTACTCCAATTACCCTACTGTGGCATTTCCTTATTTTCTTCCCCTGACCTTCCTGTTTGAGCTATGGTGCGCGGCGCATGCATCCGCTTACCGGGTTTCGGGCACGTTTTCCTCCCCGTACACATGCACGTTTGGGCACCATGTGTGCTCTCAGCTAAATGATGCTATACCTACACCTCCCCACCCCTGTCCTGCAGCTTTGCTTAGCAATGGCCAGGCTGGATTTGCATTGCTCCAATGTGCTTACAGCTACGGTGGCACACCCCACTGCTGATGTCATGTATACCTCTAAGCCACTCCTCAGTGTTGTAGCACTGCGCTGTATGGTACATCCTTAGTCCGGCGGGTTGTTTGTGATTCACTATTGCCTGCCTCATTTGCATGGCATTGACTACTAATTCCTAGTTACCGCGCCAAACACTGTCACAGACCCTTAGCAACCCTTGCAGCTGGGTTGTGGTGTACCATGCATAACATTGAGTATTATGGTGAAATCATGATTTGTAGTACATTGCAATTTTATGACATTTGTATGTATTTTCTTTGTGTTCCCATTTGTGCACACATGCCCTGCTGGTTGTACTTTGCATTACTGTGGACTTGACATTAAATGTTGTTTTTTAGGTGTCGTGCATCTTTTCTTAAGCCATTGGCTGTATATTTAGCCATTGTCATATGTTAACTTTGTAATACATGATTCTGGTCTGCTTTCATAGCTCAGATGTTCTGTTTGGAAAAATGTAAACCGTGTTTTTTGGTTTACATTTCTGTGGGCTTACCATTACCATCACCACTTCATGAATCGCTATGTACCTTCATTTGCATGGTGCGGCACTGCGCATGGGGTGATTAGCATACCTAAGCTGAGGGCTGCGCAGATCTGGCGTACGCCAGTATTGCACGTGGAATTGGATCATACCTGAATCGCTTGGCGGCCATGTTTGGCATTATACCGCCTACGCTACGCCTGCGCCTGGTGCAAGCTTCATGAATCTCGGGGCATATTTATCTTCCTCTAAATATCTCAAAAATAAAAAAAGATAAAAAAATAACTGCTTGTCATCATATGAACAATTAAATCTGGCTAACTAAAGTGTTGCTACTATAAAGCTCTATGGTTTCTAAAATATGTAAAGTTGCTTGTGAAATTAAAGAAAAATATAGATTTGGATAATTTGCATTATAATATGCTAGTGCATTTATAGAAAGATTTTCATTATTGTAAATAGCAGTTTATCCTGAAGAACAGTGTTCATATTTTTCAAGCAACTTTTACTGATCATAAGACATTTATATTTGTTTGGCTTATCTTTTTTTTAATGTTCAGATATGCAAATATGTCTGTTGGCCATTAGTGGTGTGACATTGCAAACGTGCCAGGTATTAATGAGTTAATAAACATTTTCTAACAATTTAAAAAAATGCAGGAAAGTAAATATGTATGTTGACTGTTAGAGTGCAACATTCTAAACCTGCTAGGTGCTAATGATTTAAGATGGCCAGAAACCTTGATTTTAATGGAGGTAAGAATACAAACACATTTTATAGAGAGAGAGAGAGAGAGAGAGAGAGGGAGTGAAACTGTGTACCTTGTACTCAAGAAGTAAACATACTAACTTTGAGGTCACGCCATCAGATGTAGAGGCAGAATATTTAATTTTTCAACATTTCAAATCTCCTTTCTATCTCCAAGGTGGTATGAAATTTGAAGTTAATGTATTTATTTCAAGGGATGAAAGGTCGCACTACTCACACTGGATGTTGTGGGGGTTATAACTCTCCTACAAAAATATCAGTTTTCTGTTTTAGTATTAAAGCATCTCTGTTGCTTCTGTTTAAGTTGCATCATAGTACAGTATAACTATTCCATTAGAGTGTCAGTTTAGAGTCTTCATCCTAACTCCCTTTTCAGATGAAGGCACCAACCTTTAAGTAGGTCACCCTACACACTGACAAGAAACAACTAATAAACTAACACTGAACTGTATCCTGCATAGGGTAAGTGCTGGGGGCTTTCTCCCTACACAAAAATGTTTATTTCATGTTTTGTGGTCACTGATATTCTTGGTCCCCACTGTTGGTTTCTCACTGCTATTCAACACGTTTGTGCCCATGACACTTTGTTATTCACAATGTTCTGTCTAAAGCATTGAGGTTTGCTGGATGTGTTCTAAATGATTTTACGTGTGTGTGTGTGTGTGTGTGTGTGTGTGTGTGTGTGTGTGTGTGTGTGTGTGTGTGTGTGTGTGTGTGTGTGTGTGTGTGTGTGTGTGTGTGTGTGTGTGTGTGTGTGTGAGTGTGTGTGTGTGTGTGTGTGTGTGTGTGTGTGTGTGTGTGTGAGAGTGTGTGTGTGTGTGTGTGTGTGTGTGTGAGAGTGTGTGTGTGTGTGTGTGTGAGAGTGTGTGTGTGTGTGTGTGTGTGTGAGAGTGTGTGTGTGTGTGTGTGTGTGTGTGAGTGTGTGTGTGTGTGTGTGTGTGTGTGTGTGTGTGTGTGTGTGTGTGTGTGTGTGTGTGTGTGTGTGTGTGTGTGTGTGTGTGTGTGTGTGTGTGTGTGTGTGTGTGTGTGTGTGTACTGAGGCCTGCACACCATGCATTTTCTTAAACTCTGTGAATATTTTACTTTTCTTTCCAAGTTTTATGAACACCAATGGCTTTTTCCTGCCATTTTGCTTTGCTTCCTTTGAATAGGTAGCAGTCAAAGAGACGGCATAAAATGCATTGAGCCAGTATATTAGACTTACACAGGAAAAGGCCAACAGCAATTTAGGGGGAAAAAGATCACCAGGGTTGAAGCCAGCATATGTTACCATGTATCATAGGCAAAGTTTCTGAAAAGAACACATGTAAATGAGTCAGTTATCATAAACAGCATTGCAAGCACAATTCCAAAACGGCTTCACTGATTGGAAAATCCATCACTTAAGTTGGTGCTGCAAAGCAGCAGTAGTCACCTACCGAACATCCAGGCAGGGTACAGGAAAGTGCACCATGTCTAGGAACATCAGTTTCAGGCTACCTAAACTACAAGTAAAATTACAAAAACATATTCCTCCATGAAGGCATGCTTAGACTAGTGGCAGATTATAATAAGGGTAATTTCAGAGGCCACCCATAACCCATGATTTCAGGGTTACAGCAGTGTAACAAGGCTTCTGCGTATTTAAAATAATTCTGTTACATACAGCACTGGTATAAACTAACTAAAATTAGTTAGTAGTGCTTGATGTTGCAATCACTAACTTCATATTTTTAAATAAATGTTTATTATAAGCCACAATGAGTATTTATTCATATTCAGTGGATGAGTCAATGTGCACATGTGAAATACACGTCCCCAAACTGCAACCCTCTCAGGGATAATGAGAGGTGAGAGCAAAGTCCAGACCGATGTTGGTCAGGAGCTTTGATTGCTAATGGTGCAAGACTGGGAATCATCAGGAAAGGGAGTAAAAAGAAGTAAATACATCCCTACTGTCCCTGATTTTGCAGAATGTCCCTGAATTCACCTTACATCTTTGAAATTAATCCCATAAAATGTGTGGTTTCCTAGTAAAGTCTTGAGTATTTCAGTCACTGAAAAATAACAGATGTCTGAGCTTCAGCCTTCATGTTCTGCCTGTTTTAATGCTCCTGCTGATGACCTGTAGATACTGACCCTCACAGACAGCTCATGGTTTGATGTGTGGATGGGCCAGAAAGTGATATTTTATTTAAAACTGTTTTGGCATGCCTCTCAACTGTCCATGATTTTGATTTTGCCACATATTTTACCTACGTCTTTTGTATTTTTTTAATGGCAAATCAATGAGGATTAAAGTCAGTCAATAACGGTGTTGAATTACAGGCAGATACTGCGTGCATGGCTTATAACCACCAATGTTACACATACAAACAGTGTCTGGATGCACATGTTCACATGCTGTGCACCCTGTAATAAATCCCTATTACTTTAAATCTGTGTTATATACCCTGGCTGATATGTGTACAGTGTGGCAGTGTGGCTCCTCCTGCAGTGTACAAAGCATGCCCATAGCCCACCATGCACCTACCCAGAGCTGGAGTGTAGGGACTTGTCTTGCTGTGTGCCTGTATTTTAAATTCATCAGTCTAACAGAGACTAGCAACACCACAGATATAGAGGCCCATATCCTGCTGCAGTGTGCTGTCATTTTTGTCATATTGTTTACCATACACACAGCCTAACACACACTTTTGTGTTTCTATCCCACCAGCTCACATGCATATGTTGGCATGTATTCTGCTCTGGTAATATCTCTTGTATAGTAACTGAACTACTGTACTTCCTGGGCTGTAGTGCACTGTGTCCTGATATATATATATATATATATATATATATATGTGTGTGTGTGTGTGTAAATAAATATATATATATATATATATATATATATATATATATATATACATATATATATTTATATATGTATGTATCTATATATACATACACAAACATATATATATATATATATATATATATATTTATACACACACACACACACACACACATATATATATGTATACACACACACACATATATATATATATATATATATATATATATATATATATATATATATATATTCAAACAGATCATTCAGCTGTGCACTATAGAGAAATGCAGTGTACTGAGCAAGATCGGTACATTTTATTTACTAACTTACTTAACTACATAAATTTCTTTATCAGGGTAGAACGCTGATCAGACGACGACTAATCACAGGCTCAGCCCTAGTTACATCATAATAAAACAAAACAGTGTACAGTATACATTGTCAGTGGTTCAACAGAGTTCACACTTGCCTTTGTTGCTGAAAAACCAGAAGGCTATGAGTTCTATTCCAACTCCAGGTGGATGGATCACGGACATTGCAGTACAACATTAGGAGAATGCTGCACTCCTGAGTGTGTCATCCTTCAGGTAAGATGTTGAAACTAAGGTTCCATCTGTTTTAGTTGGTGGTAGCTCAGGTGGATGTAAAAAATCCCATGGCACCTATCAAAAAAGTAGGGTAAGCTCACCAGTGCCCTGGCCATGTTTCTCCTACTGATACAAATACCACTTTGGATCTCTCCTGAAAATATTCCCCTTGTCTAGTGGGACTAACCCAGTGAAAAGACAGATAAATAAATATGCAAACAGTGACTTACATTTATAAGCAACCATAGAAAATCTGACAAACAATGTATACACAGATCATGTAACAAACCAAATATATGTAATGTTACATAAATGGAAGAGAAAACGGAGGACAGAGTTAAAGCAGGAGGAGTAGAAGTGGAGAGATGGGTAGTAGTAGTAGTGAGGCCTGCAAGAGAAAGGATGGGTCTATATTTGCTGTTGATTTAGAGAAGTAATGCTGCTGTTAGCTGAATCACAGTTTAGGATGAGTGAGTTAATCAGGTGGGTCAGGTGCATGGGAGATAAAGGTTCTACTCAGATAGAGATATTTGTTTAGGTGACACATTCTGTAATTGTACAATTGCATTCAAACTGTTTTAGCAACTGCTGTTTTAATTGTGGCCTAAAATGGGAGCAGTATGTGTGAATAGTTAAATCAGAAGGAAGTGCCGTAGTTGTGTTCCCAGTACAAAGAAGCAATGGTTAGCTTGAGTGCAGTCAGACAGATGGGGTTTTTAGAAAAGGACCGGCACCAACTTGGCTTCATATTATACAGGTTTGAGTGGCAACAAAACATTTGGAAGAGAGGGGGTCTAGTTTGAGTATTTTGAAGAGTAAGGAACCAAGAAGATGATTTGGCCTGACCTGTACTGGAATCCACTTACCCTTTAAACGTCAGCTGTGTTCATTCCACGGTGAGCTAGAGATGAATACACACATTTTATTGGAGAGAGTTTGAAGGCAGGCAGGGATTTTGACAGATGCAGATACAAACAAAGCAAGACCATACTCAAGTTGAGAAATAAGGATGTTTTTCCTATAGCAATCCTTGCTGGATGTGAGAGGAAATAAGATATTTTGTTGCCCCAGAAAAGAAGACAGATGATCTTGGCTCTCTACTTTTCTATGCGCTTATGAATGTTTAGTGATTTATCTAACCAGATATCTAAAGGAGGTGCTGGTTTCAAACCACACAAAACATAGGCAGGTGACTCCATTCATGAATCATACAGTGGCAGTAGTACATAGTAGACAGCATCGCCTTTGCTTCTGATATGCAGTGCAAACCACTTCTGTGAATCTAACCCCAAATCTATTTTCTCTTTGTTGGAAAAAGTTATTCTGATCCACTATTCCTAGAATGATCCATTGATCTAGACTGTTTTCTGCACAAAGTAATGAAAATGTGACTCTTCATGTTAGCAGACTGATAGAAAGATGAGGATTGACCAGACATCTTATGTTATATTTAGAAAAGTACGTTAGTGCTGGAGAAGCTGCTGTTTTTGGTTAATTTCCACAATTAATCAGCATAATACTGAGGCACATTTCATCTGAAATTGGAAATTCATATATTCATATCTCCAAAAGTAGAAAAATGAGAGCAAATTGATTCTATGAATGACTTAATTAAAACACATCAACCATAACAAAAGTTGGGTTTGTTTCTGAAGAATAAATCAAATTAATTACTATGAGCCGTGAGATGCATTCTTATGTAAAATGAAAAACATGTTAAGGGCCCTTTTCATAAATATGGATTAAATAGTTGGTTGGAATTATCAATAAAAATAGGGATGAATACTTCCAGAGCTGCTGGTTAAACATTTAAATTCATTTTCCAATAAATGACTGGAATTACTTTCATGTAACTTAAAATGACACCTTTGGAATATTTTTCTTAGTGTTAGGAAGTGTAATGATTTCAATGTCACTCTTTATATGTAATGTAAACACGGTGTGCTAATTATCTTTATAGCAAAAATAACATTTTTGATAAAATTTTAAGCCGTCGGTGCCAAATTGAAGCTAGAAATAAAAAATATGCAGTCTTATGAATATAAGGCTGGCTCCAATAACCCAAGAATAATAAATCTACTGGTATAAGTACAACCTAAGGGAAACTTTACTCATAAGTGACATCTGTGAGAAAATGTAGTAATTCCCAACTGTTTTGAGAAAGCTACAGAACATTTCAAACAATTTTGTGTGTTTCAGTTCCTTCTTGTATATTAGCAGCTTATTACTGCAACTTAACTGTATTTATTATATGACAGAACTTAGGTCATGTGTTGATTAGATTTTATATTTTTGTTGAAGTTTAACTAGAGAAGGATAATTCTAAGAGTATTTTTTCAGATCCCCGGATAACAATGCATAAAAAAATTTAAGGGTAAGTAAAGAGTAAGAAAATTTACTGATGTTAAATAAAGACCTTGCAAAATAATGGTGAGGAGGTGTCCTAAAGACTACACCGTGGATGTGGGAACAGTACAAGAATTGTAGGACTGAAATGGCTATTATGAGTTTTTTTCAAGAAAGATTTAAAAGCAGTTTTATAATAAAGTAAATCCATGACAGGCCAGATTTTTTTATAACAAATTTTACAGTATGAAGGATACTGTAGTAAAGTTGTGCAGGCTTAAGTGTATACATGGTTTTAAAGTCTGTTGTTCCTGTGTTAATGAGGCAAGGTGTACAGAACTAAAGCATGGCTATCAGCTATATGTGATTCTGCATCCATTTGCAGGTAATTAAAACTAAGTATAAATTGGTGGACAAACCATTGTGCTACACAAATTGAATGGAAAAATAAAAAGTACAGTAATTGGAATACATGTGTAGACATCTCTGTCCATCATTGGAGTACATTACAAATATCAAACCATAGATATACACAAGCATACATATATATGTATACACAAACGCATACACATTACATGTGTGTACATATGTATATGCATACATGTATGTATATATATATATATATATATATATGTATATATATATATATATATATATATATATATATATATATATATATATATATATATATATATATATATATATATATATATATATATATATATATATATATATATATATATATATTATATTACAGGTTTACCACCACATGACCGATAGACAGATGGTCGAACCCTGATGACTGAAAGGCAAATATGCACATTGCCGAATGCAACTGTATCAAATCACAAACCCATGCCCCCTTTGTGACCCATGTTAGCACTCGTTTTGGATGTAGAATGGTCGAAAATGTCACATTTGGTGGTTTTGCGACATTCTGACCATTTAATATGCAAAACATTGGTTACCGGAATCGATCATTGTTGGGTTCGACTGCTGTGTGTTCGGTTATGCGGTGATAAACCTATGTTACACATATATGGGGGAGCTACCATTTCACTGAATGCTCATTTCAATGAATGCTCATTTCACTGAAATTCAAATGGTTGAACACATTTCATTGAAAACTCATTTCACTGAAAAATCATTTCATAGAAAAGTGTAGAAGTGTATAGAAAGTGTCTGATTTATTATCATGGAAGTTATTAGGGCAGTGAGTCTAGCAGAGTATGTGTGAATCTCAATGGTCAGCATCATGTTGTACCCCCAGATCTGTAGAAATCTGTGTTTGTGATGGTCAGCATCATGTTGTACCCCCAGATCTGTAGTTGTCTGTGTTTGAGATGGTCAGCATCATGTTGTACCCCGGATTCTGTAGAGGTCTGTGTTTGTGAGGGTCAGCATCATGTTGTACCCCCAGATCTGTAGACATCTGTGTTTGTGATGGTCAGCATCATGCTGTACCCCCAGATCTGTAGACGTCTGTGTTTGTGATGGTCAGCATCATGTTGTACCCCCAGATCTGTAGACATCTGTGTTTGTGATGGACATCATGTTGTACCCCCAGATCTGTAGATGTCTGTGTTTGATCTGTAGATGTCTGTTTGTGATGGTCAGCATCATGTTGTACCCCCAGATCTGTAGATGTTTGTATTTACTCTCCAACACTGGTTGACTGTGAGTGGAGTTTTTTTCTTATGTCTATGGCTGTGGGACCATGGAGTTAGTATATATAAGTAAGAGGGTGTGGAGGAAACAGGGAGGGCTTGCCCCTTGCAAAAACATGTTTTAGGACACATTTCTTGTGGAGAAGGTTTCCTATGAAATGAGTTTTTAATGAAATGGGCTCAACCATTTGAGATTCAGTGAAATGATGTAGACCCATATGTGGGAGCAATGGGCATCATTGAACCCCGATTCTTCAAGTCACAGATTGCTGGTTCTGATCACTTGAAACCAAACTCATTAATTGCAATCAGCAGGAAGAATTAGACTTGCCCCCCTGCAGTACCCATCTTAAAACTCATCCCCAGGCATGACTGAATTGGGTTTCACTGAAGTGGGCTCAACAATGTGGGGGTCAAGGGGTTATCAAACATTGAAAAAAATAAATGCTGAAGCAAAAACATTGATGGCAAAAGAAGAAATGCAACACATTGAAAACAGAAACAAACTAAAATTATTTTATGTGAGAGGGGCAAGCCCTGCTGCAACCCCATGACAACTTGTATATACCAACTCTGAGAGCAAATAACAGGGTCTATATTGGATCATTTTTCCCTGGGAAAAAAAAAATTGATCTATCTAACTCTCGATTATAGCTTTATTTAAATTAGGTTTGATGATATAATATAGACCCAAACAACAGTGGGGAAAGGTCAAATTCCCACTCCCCAATGCACAGTGATCCCATGCACACCCACAACAGCAGAGGTAAGGCTAATGCATGAAAAGTTCAATATTCTGTTACTCACTGCAACAATTACTTACCCGAGGCCCGCTCAAGCAACACCTTTGGGAATTTCACTCAAACAGCTTGCATTGTCCACTTTTCACTACTTTTACTGCACCTTTTAAACCACATGTACTATAAACCTTTAACTTTAAAAGAGCATATGAAAGCTGCATTGTTAAATTAAATCATGTGTTTACTGATGCAAACATATTAATGTCATTAATGCAGAAGTTTGATAACTCTCTGAAATGCTTTCAGGCATACTAATTTTGTTAACCGGGTAAATGTCCGACTGTACCAAAAAAGCCCATTTTCAACAGAGACCTGGGGAGAAAAACATCTCCAAACAAAAAATGAATATGTAGAAAACATTAGAAAATGATTGCAACAGAGCAAAATACAATAGTTAGATTAAATCCAAAGAGAGATTCATATAATACATAAACATTTTATATATATATATATATATATATATATATATATATATATATATATATATATATATATACACACACACACACACACACACACACACACACACACACATTTATATATCTTGAGATAAACAGAATATAATAATTACAAGTACAAGAAATAATAAAAATAAGTGTATCGTACAAGGAAGGTACAATGAAGAGCAATTACTGAGAACAGTAAAAAGAAGAGCAATTACTGAGAACAGGAGATATAAGGTGAAAGAATATGTCTTATGAAACATAGGGTAAGTAACAGCAAATATTAAGAATTAACCTGGGACAACACAAGAGCATAGCCAATGTTTAATAAACTTTTATTTTATAGTAGTTTAAACTTATGAATATCTGGGTTTTGTAGAATGTGTTAGGGAAGAGAGTTCCAGGTTTTAGGTATTTTAAATGAATAGAGGGCATCTTCATAGTAGTTATTAGATTTGGTTACTTTAAGCATTAATTCGTCAGATGATCTAAGGGGTCTATTCTTAGAATTTTGCTGGACTAAATCAATAAGAGTAGGGCAGTTGTTGGGTTTATAGATTATGTTATGAACTGTGGTAAGTTGATTGAAAGATAGTACACTAGGCAGTTCAATCCATTTAAGTTGATGAAGGGCATAACAGTGGCGAGACTTATGGGGTAAATTAACAGCAAATTTAGCTATTTTATTATAGCAACTTTCAAGGTTAAGTCGGTTTTACGCAAGTTAATAAAGATTTGAGAGCAGTACAGAGGGTGGATAATAGGTGGGTTCTAGCAGTAGTAAATCTGACATTATTGGTTAGGAAAGATTTAGCCCTGTACAGAGAACCAAAGTTTACAGTGGACTTTTTTGATTGTCAGGGATATGTGTTTATCAAATTTTAGACAATCATCAATTGTAACACCAAGTAATTTAGTTTGACTGACTGGTTCAATTTTTGTACAATTAGAAGAGAAGATGGGAATAGAGGGTGTAATATTTATGGTTTTATTGGAACCAAAGACCATCAGCTTAGTCTTGTTAGGGTTAAGTATAAGCTGGTGGTTGCAGAGAGAGCTTTCAATATCTTGAAGAGATTTTTGTGTACTATCCTGGAGCTCCTGAAATGTAGGGGCAGAGCAAATAAGAGAGGTGTCATCAGCATACTGAATGATGGAGCTAGTTTGAATGGAGGAGGAGAGGTTATTGGTGAATAAAATAAATAGTAGGGGTCCAAGTATGGATCCTTGAGGCACACCAATAGAGACTGGTAGCAGGGGGGATAACTTATTTTCCCATTTGGTACACTGTTGCCGGTTGGAATGGTAGCTATGAAACCAGTTAAGGGATGTTAGGCTGAGGTTATAAATCAGCAAATTTCTGTAGAAGAATTTGGTGAGAACAATATCAAAAGCCTTAGACACATCAAGAAAGATAGAGGAGACTAGTAGACCTTTATTTTTAAGGTTTACAGTATTAGTAAAACTAAGCAAGCAGAATTAGTACTGTGTTTAAGAAGGAAACCATGTTGTGAGTTGGATAAAAAGTTGTTCTTAAGGCAGTTGTCAAGGAGTTGTTGATGAATACAATTTTCTAGGATCTTGGCTAATGGGGAGAGAATGGCAATAGTACAATACAGAAGTTAGCAGAGGAACCACCTTTGTGTAGGGGAATAATGTGAGATATTTTCCAAAGTAGGACACACTGTTCTGTGATAGAGCGGTTGATTAAAATAGATATAGGATAGAAGACAGAGACAGCAGCCAGTTTTAGAAATTCATTTGGGAGATTATCAACAGCAAGAGAACTGTGCTTTAGTTTAAGAAGCTTTTTTATATAATTGGTTGGAATGGGTTTAATGTAGAATGAGTTGGGAACAGAAGCTAAGGAGGTGGGTACTGTTAAGGTTGAGTGAGTTATTACTAATGAAAGAGGCCATTGAACTAATGAAGTGAGTATTAAACTGAGTTGCTATGCAGTCACTGGTATTGTTAGTTGTTGGTGCTGGAGTTGAGGGTTTTCCTGGGTTTAGTAGATCATTTATACTATTCCAGAATTTTTGGGGTTATTCTGGTATTTTTATTGGCATGTTTGAAAGTATAGTTTTTTATCCTGATTTATTTGTTCCTTGGCCTGATTTCTTAGTTGCTTATATACAATGAAAGAGTCTTTGTTTTTGGTACTATGGTAGTGTAACCAGTCCCTATCCTTTCTTTAAGAAGTAATTTAGTGGCTTTAGTTAGCCAAGGTGGTAGTTTGGATTTTGCACATATCTTTCTAATAGGAGCAACATTATTCAAAATGTCAAGAAATGTTTTATTAAAATATTTCACAGCAGCATCTAACTGGGGATTTTTTAAAGGTGACCAGTCACACTGCAAACAGTTAAATAAAGAGGGAGAGAAATGTTTTTTTGCAGCAAAAATCTCTCTACAATGAGAGGCAAATGTCTTATTTTTCCATATTCCATTTTAATTTTTTGGAGAAGTAATCCTACTCCCTTCTCCTATTATGGCTCAATTTACTGGCCATTTTATTGAATAACAGGTCTTCCATCTTTACTATTTGCATGTGTGTGCATGCACCTGTGTATTCTTCTATATGTGTATACCTAGGTGCAAATAAATATGGCCACAAACATTTAAGATGCTGTTCAGATACAGTGTGTTGAAAGCATGCATATCAGGCATCTATAGAAGTTTATATACCCAAACATAAATTGAGATGGATATATGCATACTACAGCTGCTAGCATGTTTGTTGAACACATGTTGCTGCTGTATCATCAACTTTGCATATTCTTATTTATTTCCAGGTGTTTACTAAGAAAATTTGGTTGAGCAAACAAGACCACTTTAGTGGAGGCAGAGGGGGAAAAACTCCATGAGAAATACTAAAAATTGGAAATCTGATGCATGTTTTTTTTTTATTTTATTGAATGTCATGGTGTCATCTACTATAACCCCTAGTAATTTTGTATTGGAGACTAGCAATATTTATGATGTGTGTGTGATTTGCAGATGTAATTTGATATTTAATTTTGCATTTGCAATGAGGAGTGAAAAGGAGAAGTTTTGAGTTCAGCATTAGACCTGAATTTGCTAGCCAGTTTTCTATGGAGGAGAATGAATCTTGAAAAAGTAGTATGTGATTCTGTACAGAGCAGATAAGGGTTGCATCACTGGTGTACCAGACTAGTCTGGTGAGTTTTGAGGCATACCTCTTAACCTGGAAATATCAAAAATCTGGACAAAGGCCCATGAAAAATAGGTACAAATCTGTATGCTGATTAACATACAGTTTGTATACATAATTATGCAATCCTACCCACTCCAATGGAATTGTGGGATACCAACTTTCAAATGTAGACTGAAGAACACAACCAAAAATGGCCCCAGTGTCCCCCTCCAGCCGTTCCAATGTCCCATTACTTGGCTATTCTGCCCCATTTACCATAAACACTGCAATGTGCATACTGCTTTACTTCTGCAATGATTATTTGGATTTCATTTAAAACTTTTATTTTACATTTTATAGCACAAACACTAATAGACATCTGCTAAACAAAGCAACACAGTCTCACAATGAAAATAGATTTAGCATTAAAACTTCTCTGCCCTTGAATCTCACATTCATTGAAAGAGCATTGAAACCCACATTCAAAGAAAATGCATCTGGTCAGTGGCATATAAAGATTATCTTTGGGCTGTTTTCAAATCATAGGCCCCTTGCCCGTGACATATACATGTGTTCTTTGATACTACTTCCTGACTGTATTAAATTATATTCTTGTATAATACAGCACACTTGTTAGAGGGTGTTTTAAATTTATTGTTTTGAACATTTTTCCAATAAGCAATGAAACAAAATGCATGAACCAGTAATGACAAAACTGCCCAATTCAGAACATTTCCATCATAAAAGTCTATTCAAACTTCTACAATCCACCAGTATCAGTAAATATGCACAATCTCTGCAGAATTTAAAGCCATCTAAATAATGCCACATTAAAGAGATCTGTAACTAATGAAGAGGTTGCTGCTAGCAAACAACTTTATATTTCATGGTTTCATCTACAAGCAAAGTGCCCTGTAGCTCTTGAAGAATAAATTGCTTATGTTACATTAAAATAAGCTAGTCAGATTTCCCATGTCTCTGCCATCTGGGAACGCACTTTCATCATCCCACTTCACTAAGGAGGTAAGAACCTTGATGCCACCAACTTCAGGCCCATTGATATACTCTCCCCACTCTCTAAAATCCCAGAAAAATGCATTCACACTCAATTAATGTCATACCTAGCACAAACTAACCTCCTTACCCCCACACAACATGGTTTCTGTCCTGGCCTCAGCACCATCACTGCCCTTTATCAGCATCAATCATGCTTGTGACTCTGGCAAACTAGTATCCACCCGGTTCCTCAACATGCCCAAGGCTTTTGACACATTCTCCCATCCCATACTCCTATCTCAACTCTCCTCTCTCAACCTATCTCCTTCAACCTTAGACTGGTTCACTATCTACCTATCCAAAAGACATCAAGCTGTAAAATGGAAATCCTCAACCTCCACCTTCTTACACACCCCCCACTGGTGTTCCCAAGGATCCGTTCTAGGCCCCCTACTTTTCAATATATTCATCAACTACTATCACCACACCACCCCAAACACCTCTCTAATTCAGTATGCAGATGATTCCACTATCATCTGCACTGATGACCCCCCCCCTCCAACCTACTACTAAAGATCTAGTCAGCATTTACTAAAACAGAAACCTGGATGCACAACAACCACCTCGCCCTAAATGCAACCAAGACTAAACTAATGATCTTTACCCCCTCCAGAGCTACCTCCTTTGACAATGCTTCCTTCACTATACTTAGCCAGAATAACACCCCCATTGAAATTGTATCTCATACAAAGCTGCTTGGTGTCATCATCGATGAGTACCTAAAATATGACATCCATATTCAAACTGCCATTAAAAAAAACTTCAAAAACTAGGACTCCTGCACCATTATAATCACTACCTCACTTCCTACACGAGAAAGACCCTCACCTCCACCTACCTACTCCCCTCTCTCATATACCATGCTCCCCTACTCACCAACCTTCAGCTGGAATTGCAACCCAAACTGGAATCCAGCTATAATAAAATATGCAAGTTTGCCACTAACTCCAAAAATTCTTCCCATCATTGCCTCTCCCTCCAATCCCTATAATGGCTTGAGTTACCCAACTACCTAAACCTTCTAAAACTCACAACAGCCCACAAACTTATCTTCAGGCCATCCGGCTGCCCTGCTCTCTCCACCACCTTAGCACTTTATACTCCAAACCACTCACTATGATCCGAAAACCAATACCTCCTAAGAGCTTACAAACCTTCTCGGCTCCTTTGCTACTTCTTGCTTTCATACTCTGTAGCCAAACTATGGAACTCGCTTCCCCCTTCCCTTCAAAATACTCCAAACCCCACCAACTTCAAATGCCTCCTACAAACCTACCTATCCTCTAAATGGATCTGTCCCTGCTCTTTTCCCACCTGAACTCATCAGCCCCTCTCTACCAACTCCCACTTTCTACTAAGTTCTGCTTTCCACCTCCAACCTAGCTTTCTCCTAACACAGAAAACCCAGCAACTACTGCCATACCACTTTATTTTTATACCTATCTAAATCTTTACAAATACAGACATTCATATGCCTGATAACTGCACTACAGTATACCCTGTCTGCTAGACTTACTTCTTTACAAAGCTACCTGCTTACTGTCACCACAACCAATCTACAGCCAAAACATCACCTCACAATTATGCATACCCTCACCATAGACTATAGCCTAAATCTGATAGGCAACACAAATATTCTTCCCCATTCTTAATCATTCTAGCAATCCAGAACTCTTACCTACCTAGTAAACATTTTATTCACTTTTACTCTATAGAATGTATATTTGCTATCACTGCAGACACTCTATTAACATCTATTTATCTCTTCATACATGCCAAATGGTATTCTTCATCATGTACTATACGTCTCATTAACATGTATGCTTTTTTACTTTATTTTATTATTATTATTTTTAATGTATTTGTCATTGTTAATGGAGCTTTTCTCCCTGGACCTCCACTGAAAATGGACTCTTCTTGGCCCAGTGGACTTCCCCGGTCATCAAATTGAAATAAAATAAATAAATAAATTTCAATAAGGAATGGATAGCAAACTGATAACAAGTTCATAGTTACTAGGTATCTCTGCCAAAGGAGGACATTCTCAGGACTGTAGCATTCACCCTCTTTAAAAGTACAACACAGTATAGTATCAGCAATCCATCTACATACTGGGGGAGTAGAACCCACAGCCTTCTGCAGCAAAAGCAAGTATATAATCTGTTGTGCTACTAACAATGCAAGTAGACTTTGCATAAGCAGAACTAAACTTCTCTTTCCCTGAATAACTGTGCAGCACAAGAAATCAGGAAAAAGACAAAATGTTTTGGGGGGAGGGGGGAAGGCCCAAAACCGGGGACACATTTTAAACATTGCTTGTATAACCTTAGAAAGTGGCTAGAATAAAATGTTGTGTTACCATGTGTTTCCTGAAAGATAGCCATTTAAGTTTGTCTTTCTATCATTATTTAGTGAATTTAATTCTTACTTATTTGCCAGAAAACCACAAATTTTATTTTATTGTTATTTAACATTTGTTTATTGGGAAAGTCCAACTTGGAACAAAGCCAATTTTCAGCAGAGGCCCAGGAAGAAATGCTCCAGACACATGTCTTTGTATCGTGGAAGGAAACCAGAGCACCCAGAGGAAACCCACACAAACACAGGGAAGACATGCAGACTCCACACAGAAGTCACTTCAGCTGGGAATCTAACCAGAGAACCTCTCGCTGTGAAGCAACGCTACCACTGCACCATCCAAATATTAGGAGGAGCAGATCAAAAGCATGAGCCAAACATTCCAGACATTCTGCGAAGTGGGTATATGTATAGAGAACTCAGGCTCTTGCTTTTTGTACCCAAGATGCAGGGTTTGAGCCTGAGTAACCCTAACCACCAGTTATACCTATCTGGGGCATGTCTCACACAAAGAGACACACACACACACTATATGCAGCAAAGAAACTGTAATTGGCTCACACATGCCTCTACGTGTGATGATGTCAGCAGAAAAAAATAAATTAAAAAAGCTGGGAAATACGGGAATAAAGGGGGCCACTCAGAAATTCGTGGCATCCCATTATTTGGACCTCGAAACTGGTAAATGCTGAGGAATTCGGTATGGTTGAGAGGTATGTTTTGAGGTAGACTTCATACTTCTATAAAATAGTATTACTTGGGTCGAGAAATTGTGTGTCTAAGGACAAAAACTGATAGATCACTAAATGTATCTGGTAAGGTGCCTGATGATGAAATGTTATCAGGTCTGTTTGTTAAAAAACAGTCTAGTTTTGATTTTTCCTATTTGACTTATTGAGCCTGGTTGTGATATGAATGAGTCGTGAATAACTATACAAGTTTAGTGACAGAGGTCAGAGTTGAATGAGAGCCAATCTATGTTTAAGCCACCCAGGATTACTATTTTGTGGTGAATCTTTGATGTGGGACAGGAGAGGAAATTTTCTTGAGATATATAGAGCAATGATACAGACGCTTTTCTTGTCATCTTGTCTGAGAAGGGAGAGGAGTATCTTGGCATGATTAAGGATGGAAGGAGTAATTTGGGTAGACAGAGTTCCATGGAGTGTTAGAATACATTATACTATGTTACCACCTTTTTTTTGCCTTTCTGTGAAGACAGTATATGTTGTAACCTGATGAGGTTCAAAGTCAAAGTACTCTTCATTGTCACTTTGATTCACACAAGTGAAAACAGAGCAAAATTATGTTTCTTTGGACTCAATGTGCATACAATACCTCGATTAAATTTAACATGATAATACACAAAATTTTATAGAGACAGATGACAAACACAACAATAATAAATACTTGCACTAAACTTTATTTTAGTTGACAGCTGTCATAGTTCTTCCATTTATTGGTGAATGTTAGCATTGTATTTGAAATGTTTGCTATTACTGTTATTGTATTTAACAGAAGTGATTCAATGTTTGGTGCATGGCAGTGCAAGACAATGCTTAAAGGAAATTCCACATTTGCTATCTGTATAGTAGCGAATCTATTTATTTTTTATTCATGGTTGAACGTTTCAGACGCATCCAGTTTTCTCTAGAATCAATAATTTACCATGACTGTACAATGTTCTTACTTCACAGTATTTTAAATGAGAAGTTGGTTTGCATTTACTGAGCACCTGTGGCTGTTTTGGGCGAATCAGTTTTAATGTTGTAGTTAAGAGATTCGTTCAGCATAATCCAGGTGCCACCTGCACATGTTTCAGTAACCCACCAGTAGCATTAAATAACCTGAGTTTGCTCTTTGGCATTAATGTACACATTCCCTAATCACAGGTCATTGCTGAAAACTATACTTGCCTCCCGCTCCCATCCCTTTTGCACTAACCAACCTCCCCACACTAATACACCATCCTAACCTAATCTCTATCCAGCATTAACACCCCGTCAGTAATCTCGCTGAGACTCTCTCTATCTCTCATTGTACATATCTACAGATGATCGGTCAACTTTCCTGATTTATTGAGGCTTGTCTTTGTATGTATTATGTTTGCTTTTTCTGTTATAAGACATTGCAGCTTGTACTGTTGTGCCAGAAGCTCTACTTTGACTTCTGTGCTCATGTAAAATGTGATGTGTAACTCCCCAGCTTTGGCTGAAATGGATCCTCTCTGGATCAGACTATATATAATTTCTCATTCTTGGGACATCTTTGTCATGTTTCATTCCATCTTCCACATAAGCTGTCAACCAACAGATTCCATTTCTATTGAAGACCTTGCATAGAGGTGTCCACCAGAAAAATACAGGCTTGTGTAATACTGGCTGTTGATGTTGTGACGTCCCCCCTCTGGACCAGTAATCAAAGAGCCTGAATCCTTCCCACCGACACCGGTAAGGGCCATTCACTTGAAACAAAAATAGATATGCAGTGTGTGTGAGCATACCTCTCAACTGCCCTTGATTTTAACTCAAATTTTAGCTCTGTCCCTCTGAATCCCTCTTAACACTAGTGCCTTTTGGCGGAAAGGTGCTGCATTATACTTAATAAATAATGACAAGGATTAAGAGGTACTGATTTTTGTTCCTGTAGGACATGCATATTAATTCACATACTCTGATTCTGTTAATGTCTCAAGTTAATAGATGTAATATTTTAAGTGTCCTTGTTTTGTTCTACATTTGTCCCTGATTCTGCTGAAATTTGTCTCGAAGTGGCTGAGGTATGTGTGTAAGTAGTAGGTGTGTGTGTGTATGTATGTATAAAAGAGAGGTAGTACACCCCTCAGCTGCCCAGGTTTTTACAGGATGTCCAGATTTTTGCCCCATATTCCTCCTAAAAAGGTTTGAAGTTGCTAAATAATGACAGACATTTGGGATTTAGACATCATATCCTTTAGAAAAATGCATACTAACACAAATCCTGTTAGTCTAGCAATTTTCTAAGTTCATGAGAGAAATATTTGTAATCTGTCGCTATTTTTGTTGAGCGTTGGCCATATTTCTTGCACTAAGAGGTTGAGGTGAGCATGTGAGTGTGTAAGTGTGTGTAATGTCCTAGTTAGAGTTAGCAGGTGGAATTTATTTTCAAGTGCATTTTTAAGGAATTGTGAGCTTCAAGGGAAGAGAAATTTACTGCTGCTCATGCTAAGTCTGCTTAAAATGTGCAGCTGTTTAGTTCAGCAAATGGTATCACTATTGTCATATAGAATTTTAAAGCAGTGTTGGTAGCACAGCAGGTAGCATACTTGCATCTTGATGTAGAAGGCTATAGGTTCTACTTCCACAGCATGTAGATTTGTATTTTAAGGGAGTGGGGTGCTGCATTCCTGAGGATGTCCTCCTTTGGAGGAAATGCCTAGCAACTATGAACCTGTTTTTCAGCTTGCCACCCATTCCCTATTGCAATATACTAGCTTACCATTTTTGTTTAATGTAGCATGGGCAATTTATTCTTTAGGGGCAGTAGGCACTGAATTTGTAGATGAAATACTGAAATATAAAGTTGTTTTCTAGCATCAACCTCTTCATTAGTTTCAGATCTCTTTAATGTAGAATTATTCAGATGACTTTTACTTCTGCAGAGATTGTGCATACTGACTGACATTTGTGGATTGTAATGACAGAAGTTTAAGTGGCCTTTTATGGTTGAAATGTTCTGAATTGGGCAGTTTGTCATTATTGGTTCATATGTTTTGTTTCATTGCTTGCTGGAAAAACATTCAAAACTATAAATTTAAAATGCACTATAACAAGTGGTGCTGTATTATAGAAGGGATATAATTACATTATTTTATATTATAATTAAAACAATCTGTATATATTATAGGCATATGTATAATCCTATGCATAAATATGTACACTTCTTATGCATGGCTACTCTTGTTTATCACAGTAACAGGAAGGATACTGTAATGTCTGTGTCAAGAAATAAGGTCTAAAGCTTTTAGTTAAGCATATAAAAAAGTTGTTCACATCACTGATAATAGACCCAGTTTCATATAACTAAGGTTCAACCACACAAAAGCAGAAAACACCCAGAATTTCCCTCGCCCACTCAGTAAAACTAATCTTGAGAAAATAATTAATAATGTGCATATATTAGGGCTACCGGAATTATCTTTAAAAAGATGAAGTGATGGCTTACAACTGTGTCAATGTTGGGATTATGAAGAAATGCTTGATTAAGCATTAATTAAAAGATAATACATAATTTAGTGACTGCACACAGTTAAAGTTAAATACAACTATAATGTGTTGTGCATTCAAAGCACAAAATGCCAGCTTTTATTTAAACAGCAACTTGTGTTACTGAGAGCTAATCTTGGAAGCCAAAGAACACTAGTGTTATAAACTAATCTGTTTACATCTGTATAATCTGAACAGGCTCATGGGACTCCGTTTAGTGTCCTACATGAGAAATACTGAGCTAATGAACATTATACCCCAGTAGTTGTTTCTAAGTCACTTATAAATAAATAAAACAAGGGGAAGTAATTTGAAATAAAACAAATACCTTGTCTTTATGGTAGGTAAAAAGGAAAACTCTGTTAGAACCCAAGTAAATAAAATGATTATTAGCAATGAATAAGAAATTATTCCAGTACAGAGAACTGAACAGCCAAGCCTTCTTGATCAGAATTCAAAAGGGCTGCCATCTGAAAGTTCCCTCGAGTTAGTTGCAATGTACATGGGGTATGTAAAAAAACTTATCATGGATTCCTAATTAAATTTAGATATCTGTAATCATTGTAGAAGTAAAGCATAAAACAGTATCCACACTGAGAATTTTGAACAGTGTTTATGGCAACTGGGGAGAAATAGCCAGGTAATGGGACCCTGTAATGGCTGTGTGGGGGGGGAGGGCTGCGTGGGAGGGGCTCTGGGTTTGCATCCCCCTGCAAAAAATCCTCTGGGCTCCCTTGGGTGTGGGTGTTCCCCTGTGAAAACATTAAAAACAGAATGTTTTTGTTTTTTAATGTTTGAAGTTCCGAAACTTCAATTATATGGTCTCGGCAATATGAATTTCGAAGTTTTGGAACTTCGATAATCTGACATAGCTCCATCCTACAATATATTGCTTAAAAATCCTACTACAGCAGTTTCCTTTACTCATAAATTTTGGTTATGAATTTCCTCTCTCTCATATATTATGATAATGAACAGGTTTAGATATTTTACTTATTATCATACACAGACTTTGAGGAGCACAGAGCTGATGAAGTGATTACAGATCTGCTAGGGAAGGCAACTGATTTGGAAATTGTGCATCTGCTGTGATTACAGCATTAAATGGAGGCAGAATTTTTTTTTTTTAAATGATGGGGGTGTAAGAGAAATCACTTTAGAGTCAATTGCTGTTGCAGGGTGTTGGGTGAGTTTAGCAGCTTTCTATAAATTTATTAACCACTCCCTTTTAGCTTGCTTATGCTGCCAGCAGAAATAAGTTCTCCAGCAGGAAGAAACTCATAAAAGCAGCCCATGTAAGGTGCTTAGACAAGACGTAAAAGAGGTAATACTTCTACCTATTTAAAGAGATGGATAATAGTATAACATACACAATGAGCCATTGTGCCAGAATCACCTCAGATAACCTAGATCCTTAAAATGGGACAGATGAGAGAGAAAAATAGGTGGGTTCTCTAATATAAAGAAGATGGTCAGGGTTGTTTCAGGTCTGGACTTCAAAATCCTGCAAGAGCTTTTAGATATTAATGAGAAAAAAAACAACAATCGCAATCAACAATAAATACTGTGATTCTACGTTCATTCATTCACTTTATATAGGCATGTATTTCCACAGGCAGGGCTTGTCACATGCACCTACAGAAATGTCATACAACCCAGAGCAGATGTGAACCATATTTATAGTTTCATAGCTAGGTACTAGGATATTGGCTCTAGGGCCTATAAAAGCCTAGCCAAAAAGGTACCCTGGCTTTCGCCACCCAAGAAAATTATTTTCCTGTGCCCCTGTCAAGCAGAGCCACAGAAGTGATCCCCGGGGTGAATTTCCTATTTCCCATCCAACCATCAAGATTTTTCTTGAGTGCTAATAAGGAACTTTGTTTGATATAGATAGGTAGTTTGCTCCAGAGTATGGGAAGTCACTGGGACAGGAATCTATCTCTCCAGCATGTTCTGTTTATTGTGGCGACAGGATTTCGGTCTCTAAAGCGTGTAGCTCAGAGGGATTGGGATTTCTTAAAGTGGAGCATGTCCAACAGCTCTGAGTTTGACATAGCTTTGTGTGTTGGGCAGAGATCACCTCTGAGTAGGTGATATGCAATGGAGTAAAGTTGCAGTTTTTTAGACGGTCTGCGTAGGGCATCTGTTTGAGACTGGTAATCCTCTTTGTGAGGTATTTATGCAGCCTTTCCAGTTATTGTAGATGTTTTGTGAGGTACATACCAAAAGGGCCACTTGTACTCTATAATGAATCTAATGAGTGATGAGTAGAGGGGAACAATTACCTCTTTCCTGGATGAGAAACCTTTTCTGATGAGGTGTGCCACATAGAAGGATTTCCTGACCACTGTGGCGATGTGATTATCAAAGGAGAGACTACTGTCCACCTGTGTCCCAAGGTCTCATCACACTTTCGGTGTTAGTAGACTACCGCCTATGTGGTAGTTCATGGGTACAGAGTTTTTACCAAAAGAGATGACAATGCACTTTTTGGCATTGAGCTTGAGACCATGGCTTTGACACCAGGCATCTGTCTCAGTGAGGCCCTTTTGTAGGATGTCCACATCTTTAGGAGTTCCAATTAGGACTCCCAGTTTGAAGTCATCTGCGAGCTTCATTAGCCAAAGACCTTCTGTGTTAGCCTGTACTTCAAATAAATAGATACCAAACAGGAGAGGACCCAGGAATGAACCCTGTGGTACTCCACTTGCTGGTCTGAAGTCGGATTTGGAGTCTACTACTTTCACAGTGTGGGTTCTGTCAGTGAGCAACCCATCTTGTGACATAGGGATTTATACCTAGTTTAGTGAGTTTATCTATAATTCCAGAGTGGGGGGTGGTGTCAAAAGCCTTGACGAGATCTAGATAGGCTGTATGAACCACCTTACCCTCATCTACGGCTTTGGGGACTGCTTCAAAGAAGTTAATCAGGTTTAGGAGGCATGATCTGCCTTTTCACACACTGGGTGGGGTCCAGAGTTTGGAGATTACCTATGTCTTTGTTTATAAGTTCCATGATGATACATTCCATGGCCTTGCAGACCAGGTTCGTCAGGCTAATGGGGAGGTAGTTCCCGGGGTCCGTGGTGGATCTCCCTTTGTGGAGTGGGATAACTGTCGCTGTGCGCCATTCAGTGGGCACAAAGCCTGAGGTGAGGCTATGATTGAACATGGTACTTAGGTGGGGTGCCAGTTCGTTCTGTAGTTCATGTAGAACACAGCCTGGGATGTTGTCATGTCCCATGAATGCTGTGTTCTTTGCTTTGGAGAGTGTGTTTTTTATCTGTGCAGCCATAATTACAGGAAGTCTGCATTCTTCTGGTATAGAGATGGGCCCTTTAGGGGGTGAGATGGGGATAAAGTTAGCGCTGAACCTATCTGCCAGGATGTTGGCAATATCAGTTGGTTATGTATATTTAGTGCCATTGTGCTGTAACTCAGAGCAGATCTGATTGTTGCCATTGGGATTCTTGACATAGCTATAGAATGCTTTGTGGTTGTCTTTAGAAACAGTGGCGATTTTGTTTTTGCAACTAGCTTTGGAGGATTTTAAGAGGGATCTCAGCTACTTACTGAGGCTGACCAGGGCGTTCCTCCAATCATGAGATTTTACTCTTTTTTGCAGCAGTTTTCTTCTGTTGTAGAGTTTGTTTATGGCAGAGGACCACCAGATTGGCTTGCTTTTTTTGGTGGACAGCATCTTGGTTCTGTTAAGGATAGCATGATCCATGCACTCGTGTAAGTGCTTATAAAGTGCATTTGTTTAGGATTCAGTCATCGTACCTCTATTGTCCACCTGCATGGGTGTCGTGAAGTTTGCTACTTCTGTCTTAAGAAGCATGAAGTTGCCTTTGGATAAATTTTTTACGGTAGTTTCCCTAATGGGGGGTGGGGCAGGATGTGGATGTCTAGAGTGATTAGCTTGTGGTCAGATCTAACCAACGAGGAATTGACCTCTGGTGTGGAACACCAGTTGCCCATGTTGGCAATGACCAGGTCTAGGATATTGCTGCCTATGGTGGGGGTGTGGATAAGTTGATCCAAGGCACTGGAATTTATGAATTCTAGAAAATGTTGAGCAAAAAGTTGGTACATGAGTAGTTTTCCCAGTTAATGGTGGGGTAGTTGAAATTGCCCATTATTAGGGTGTTAGTTTGTACCCTAATATTTTCCAGCGTATCAAGAAATGAGGAGTGGGAATCCTGGGGCATACTAGGGGATCTGCAGCAAGTTACAATTTGGATTGCGGTCTTGCCCAGAGTTAGCTGCACTTGGATAATCTCAGACGCATTATGCTGAGCAACTAGCCTGGGGGTGTAGATATCCTTAAATATGGACACACCTCCGCCTTTCGTGTTTCAGTCCAAGTTAGGTGGCCGAAAGGTGTGGTATGAATTATAGCCTGGTAATGCAGGGGTGCTCTCAGGAGCATTGAACCTGGTCTCTGTCACTGCACAGATGTCTATGTTCTCCATTTTAAGCAGTGCATTTTGAGGTTTAGACTTCTAGCATTGAGTAGCATTACCCACAGATTTTGCTTGCTTGTACTTGTGGTGAATTTGTCATTTGAACCTTGCCTAAAAAAGGCATTATAGTGGTGGCAAGAGCCTTAGCAAGTATCTGGAATCTCAAGGATGACAGGTGCAGGCCATCTATGACAAAGCATCGTGGTCTGTCGCTCATGTCATCCCAGGCAGACAGATACTGAATCCCCTTAGAATGACACCAGAAGCTTAGCCAGTTGTTGAAGGCAATCATTTTGTCCTTGTACTGTGGTATCATTCTGGGTGATGTCAGGATGCTACTCAGGGCAAGGGTCATACCTGCCTGGGCTACAAGATCGGAGTGCTCCTCCATGTCTCTTCATGTAGTCCAGGGAGGTATGTCTCAGGTCATTCACACCAACATGGACAATGACAGAGTCATATTTGTACCTGTTGTGGAGTGACCAGAGTGAGTGCATTATCTGGCAGATCCTGGCACCTGACAGGCAGCTGAGAGTAACTTTCTCCTTGTTTAGCCTGATAAGTGGAACATCAGTGTGCCTGACTACAGAGTCACCTATGACTAGAGTGTTGGGTACATTGTTATGCCTTATGGGATGTGGTTGGGTAGCACACTGAGTTTGTGGGCTATGTGTCATTTGGGTTGTGTTGGGGGGGGTGGAGGTTGCTTGCATTTCTGCTTTGGAGGTCTCTGTTGCTTGGGCAGATTTTTATTGAGAGTCTCCATGAATGTAGGTGTGTGTCTTGTATTTCTATGTGTGTGTTTTTGTGGTGTAGGTTTCGAGGGTCTATGTGATGAGTGTGATGTGATGCGAGTGTTTACCCTCTCCTCTTGACTGTCTAGTCCAGTCTTGGGTGAAGAGAGCTTTGCTTCTAGTTTGGCTATGTAAGTGCATCGCTCACAGGTTGTAGTGTTGGGTGGTAGGAAGAGAGGGTTGTCTGTGTACATGAAGCAATTGCTGCATTGCCACAAGATGCCCAGATTCATCAGGTAGACAGGAGAAAACACTGGGAGCTGACCCATAGGCATGCCTAGATAGGTGCTTATTTATTAAGTACTAAAAACTGTTTATTTATTTTACATTTGTTGACCGGGCTAGTCTAACTGGATGTATGTCCATTTTCAGTACAGGCCCGAGGAGATAAGCTCCAAGACACAATCAAATACAAATACAAGTACAAACAAGAAAAATCAAATATTATGATAAAAATAGCAATTTTCATAGTAAAAATCATCAACAACGGTAACATGTGCAGTACAGCATAGAGGTTATCACAGGATGTACAATGAGGTCAAGAGTCAAACAGTGCAAATTGAATGTACAGAAACATCATACAGGTTAAGTCAGTAGTAGAAAAAGTAAGTTAGTTGTGTAGTGATGTTACTAGGGCTTTACTTAAAAAAGGTATATACAGAGGATAGAAATAATGTAAAAAAGGAAGATAAGAAAAATATAATAAGAAGAAAGATATAACAGTGGATAGTAAGCACTGGATAGGTAAGTCAAGTTTGTAGAGGTAGATGACTAGACTGATTTGGAACAGGGGCATAGCCAGTATGATTTGAGGTAAAGTTTAAGTCTGCTTTTGAAGAGAGATAAAGAGGTGAATGAGGAGAGGTCATTAGGGAGAAGATTCCAGAATTTACCTACAGTATTAGAGAAGAGAGAATCCCCAGCCCTGTTATTAGGTTTAGAGGTGTGTACAAGAAGTTTGTGTGATGAGCGTAAGGACTTCAGATTTTTATAGGGGGTGATGAGGCTAGATAAAATTGGAGTATTAGAAGATTTATAAAGAATGTTGTGGACAATGGTTAGTTGGTGAAATGTAATCAAGTGTTGTAGTTCTAACCATCCTAGCTGATTTAAATTTATACAACGGTGGGTTCTAAATGGGTTGCCTGTTGCAAATCTTGCAATGTTATGGGACATTTCCAATTTGTTGAGATTATTCTTGGATAGATTAGTAAAAATGGGTGAGGCATAAAGGAGTGTAGAGATCAAATGAGTGTGAGCTAAAGTAGTTTTGGCAGTAGAAGAAAGAAAGGGTTTAATTCTATAGAGAGTGCCATTTTTTTGCTGACAGTCTTTATAGCATTGTTGATGTGGATGTCAAAGTTCAGATTATTGTCGATGGTGACACCTAGTAGTTTGGTGTTAGAGTCTGGAGATATTATAGTACCATTGGTAAATGTCCCAGAGAAATGAAGAGGAGAGGACTTTTGAGTAGGAGTGAAGAGGAGGAGTTTGGTTTTCTTTGGGTTCAAAAGAAGGCAATGCTGAGTGAACCATTGTTCAACTATATTGAATACCTTTTGGGTGAGAGCGTGAAGGTCATGGGAGGACGTAACTGAGCATAATAGTGTGGAGTCATCAGCATACTGTATGCAAGTGGCTTGTGGGATAGCTAGATGAAGGTCATTAATAAATATAGGGAAGAGGAGTGGTCCTATTATGGACCCCTGAGGGACACCTAAGGTAACGGGTAGATGGGTGGATAAAGTGTTATGCCAAAGTACTGCTTCCTGTCGTTTGTCAAGTTAGGATTGGAACCATTTTATGGAAAGTGGGTCTAATGACAGAGATTTTAGTATGATTATGACAACCTGGTGGTTTACCATGTCAAATGCTTTAGACAGGTCAATAAACAGAACAGAATAAAGATTATTCAGGTTTTGGTGTCTGTTAATGTAATTAGTAAAGGTAAGGAGGGCAGTGGTAGTGCTGTGTGAGGGTCTGAAACCATGTTGACAGTTGGAAAGTAAGTTATTTTTGATTAAATGGTGGAGTAATTGCCTATGGATATATTTTTCCATAATTTTAGCTAAAGGAGAAAGTAAGGCAATGGGGCAATAGTGTGATAGCTCAGTGGAATGTCCACCTTCATGTAGGGGGATAATATGGGAGACTTTCCATAAGGTAGGGATGTGACCTTCAGTAATAGTTCTATTGATCAGTAAGGAAATAGGGTAGGCAATAGCCTTGGATGATAAATGTAGATATTCCAAAGGCAATAGGTCTGCAGAAGGAGAGCATAGTTTCAGTTTATTCAAAAGGGTTTGAATAAATGTGGTTGGGACAGGTTTGAAATGAAAAGGAGGAGGTGGGGTTGAGGTGTATGAAAGTAGTGTGAAGGTATTAGGTGATAGTTGACTAGCTAGTGTTTGGATAGCATCTGTAAAGAAGGTATTGAAGGTATTAGCTGTATGGATGGGATTTTTCTGGTCTGTATTTTGAGGATTTGGTGTAGTGGCTTGACCTGGGTGGAGTAACTGCTTAATGCTATCCCAGAATTTCTGTGGGTTGTTGTGATTAGGTTGTTGATATTGTAAGTAGTAGTTTTGTTTATCAGAAAGTATGGCCTTCTTAGTGTCATTTCTTAGCTGTCTAAAGGTTTGTTAGTCTACAGGGTTTTTAGTCATTCTCCATTTGGCCCAATATTTATTCCTGAGATGAATTTTGTGTTTGGGTTCATAGAAAAGCCATAGGGCAGACTTAGCCTTAATTCTAATTGATCTGGTTGGAGCATGGTGATTAAGAATAGCAAGGAAGGTAGAATTAAAAAATTAACAGCTTCATCTAAAGAGAGGCGTTTTAAGAGAACCCAATTGCATGTTCTTAGTTCCATTTGGAATAGATCAGGGTTAAATTTCTTTTTGGATCTAATACTTATGATACAGGTTGGAGTGGGAGTGTTGGCTTTATGCCTGATGATGTAGGTAAGTGAGTGGTCACTTATATCAGAGAGGGTTCCAGAATTATAGTCGTGAGTATGATTGTTTGTAAGAATCCAGTCTAATATGCTTGCTTTCTTGTTAGCTTTATTTATTCTGGTGGGGGAGGTAATGGTTTGAAAGAAACCATACAGGTTTATGTGGGTGGTAGGAAGGCTACTACAATAGGAATTCCAATCTAAATTTATATCGCCTAGGAT
This sequence comes from Protopterus annectens, assembly GCF_019279795.1. Taxonomy (NCBI): domain Eukaryota; kingdom Metazoa; phylum Chordata; order Ceratodontiformes; family Protopteridae; genus Protopterus; species Protopterus annectens. The sequence goes on from NC_056743.1 coordinate 239,920,281, forward strand.
TATGGTTTCTTGAGGCAGGTGTTGGGATAGCCAGCAAAGGATATTTTCCATGGTGGCTATGTTATTTCCGGGGGCAGATACATACAGATAATATAGACTGATTTAGCATTGTTAAGTTCAAGTTTAGAGATGAGAATCTCAGCACTGGAATCTAGAGGTTGACTACAGTTGTATGTGGTTAATTGTAAGCCAGATTTAAATAGAATAGCAACCCCACCGCCTTTCTTAGCTACTCTGCCAGTTCTTAGGATATTATATCCAGGTGGGATAATTTCATTATCTTTGATGGCAGGTTTTAGCCATGTTTCTGTTAGGCAGATAATGTCAAAGGAGTACACTTCTAAGAGAGCTTGGAGTTGAGTTACTTTGTTGTTAATACTACGTACATTAAGATGAGCTAGTAGGAAAGAGTTAGATGGTTTTGGAAGGGGATAATTGATTGATTGATTATGGTTATGGGGAGAGATAGGGGTTGCTGTTGGGCCACGGTTAGGATGAATATCACCATCCTTTACTGTCAGGAGTTGTACTAGATAGTTTGGGTTAGGGAATTTGCTGTACAGAAGTAACACTCTTCTGCAATGTAGTGTATTATATTTAATGTGTAGTGTTCTATGATACTTTGCAAACAGGTAGCAAGGTGAGCATGTTATGTTTGCATGGTTATGCAGGTGTGGTAAGGGTTGAGAGTTGGTTTGTTGGTTGGGGTGGTCAGTGTGTGGATATATTGGGTGCTCATATGAGGAGAGTAAACAGGCAAAGGTTAGAAGTGGTAGTACAGTGAAGCAGAGTAGAACTTGAAAAGGGATGGTTGGATTAGCCATTGGGAAGGATTAGCTATTTGTTGTATATATGTGGAGATAAAAGTATTTAAGGTGAGAGTGTATAAAGATAGGAGGGAGTGGTGAGTATGGAGGGGAGTGGTCAGAGATGGGAGATGAAAGATAAGTTGGCCAATGGGAAATGTGTAGAGGGTAATGGGAAGAGGAAGAGGTGTGGCTAGAAAGTATAAGTGTAGGACCCCTGGGGTGGGTGGGCATTGAGGGAAGGGAGGGGAGCAGAGTGAGACCTCAGGGCAAATGGAGCAGGCAGGCAGAGACTGGAGCAGTTGTAGAGGAAACAATCAGCAGGACTGATATGTGAAGGTAATTTTTAAAAGTCAGATGTGGTAAAGGCCAGTGAGAAGTGATCCTAGGAAAGACAGTAGTAGTAAAGAGTAAGGTGAGGGAACAGGTTAGCAATGCAGGTACAATAGGAGAAATAGGGTAAGTAGCTATGTAATAGAGAGGATGAGAAGGGGATGAGTCTGGGTAAAGGGTGCCACCTAATGGACAGGCCTAAAAATGCAGGCTGATGTAAGAGAGAGTCAGATGGAGTAAACAAGGGAAAGGTGGGAGCTTAGTCAAAAAGTGGGATTCTAAAGAGGATGGGAGAGAGTGATTAATGTATAGAATAGAGGGGGGAGGCTGCTGGCTGCCCAAACTCAAGACTTACTTTACCACCTGTAGCAGTGGTACACTAGTAGAATGACAATTCAGGCATGAATTATTTAATACACATACTTTTCCTGCATCCTTGATATATGGTTTGTAGGGCAGATAGGCTGTGAGGTGTATCACAGATAGTTGCAAGGGTTCCTTTAGGTTCTAACAGACTAGTGCTGGAAGCCCAAGTAGGGCACGGTAGCTTAAGGAGGCAAGAGAGACAATGTAGTTATGAGAAACAGGAGTTAGCACATAGCAAGATAAGAGTGGACATATTATACTAAACATTCACCTATACCTATATGTAGATAGCAAATAAACAGTGCAATAATCCTTCTATTTCAGATACAACTAGTCATTCACAGAGGCAGATATGTGATAATATAGCAGTTACACATTACCTAACCCTGGAAGCAGCAGATGTAAAAACATAGTTAAGCATTATTTAAATGCTGCTTGGTAGTAAAACAATTTCTACACAAGTTATATGCCCCTAGATATTAGCAGGAACAAGAGGATAATAGTAAATGATGTTCCTACCTATTTAACAGCTACAATAGTCAGCCATCATTAAACAAACACTATGAAGGACTATGCTGGGACAGGGCAGGCTTAAAACGACTGTATAATAACACAGTAACAGCAAAACAGGAAGAGAGTTAAAGAAACTAGGCTTCAGAGTAAGTGCTTAAGAGGCGCCACTCAAGAGCCGTTTACCAGTTTCAGATAAACAAGGTATTCTTTCACACTCAGAGTAGGATCTGCCTGAGATGGAGGATTAATAAACTTGCCTTTGTCTTTAACAGCTATGATTTGTCCACTTTACAAGCAATTGCAGCTACATAGGTAAGCTAGCTCTAATTTAGTCCTAAAGAAACACCACGAGGGTGGTGTAATACCATGGGCAATGTCCAGGCTAGGGATCAGTTGGTACCATAAAGGTCCATTGAGATCAAAATAATTAGTGTGCTTGTATGTGGAAAACCACTGATAACAGCATAAAACACACAGTAAATAAGCTATCTGCTCGCATAAAGCCACTAAGCCAGCGAGTATAGTTGGTTATTTAATAAGCTCTGATTAACCTTAGTGAAACACCACAAGGTTGGTGTAGTGGACTAAGCTGTGTCCAGGCTTGGGAACAAGCAATGTTGTACAGCTACGCTATATATATATATATATAGATATATATATATATATATATATATATATATATCAGGGTTGTTAGCATACAAAAAGTGCCACTATCAGCTTAAACATTCTACATGCAACAGTTAGAGCGTTATTCAGTCTAGGGATGGCTTTACAACAACAAGTGGTTAAAAAGCTACGTTAAAATGTATAAAGCAGGGTTGTCAGTATACAACAAACACTGCTATCGGCTTAAACATTCTAACAATCAACAGTTAGAGCATATTCAGACTAGGAATGGCTTTACAAAGGGTGGGGAAGCAAGTCGCCATAAGAGTTGCACATATAGCAAACGCAGATTAAACCTAACAGTTGTCTTACTTGAGTAGCAAGATACATGCACTCCAAAAAATACTTTACACCATGTATAAGCCTTAAGAACTCAGGCATTCTACAAAATGGTTTACAAAATGGCAAGAAACAAATCGCCTCAACAGTTATATAATACAATCTCAGCACAGATTAAGACATCAACAGTGGTCTGGATGAACTGAAATATCCAAACCTACCAATAGATATTTAATAAAAAACGTTTGGTATTAAGAGCTCATACAAAAAGTACAATAACTACATACCACAGGGGTTAGACGCTGGGAGAGGGAGCAGACAGCAGCCAGGGCAAATCCCTAATCCTAAAGATGGCGCCCCACTAAGCACAGGGTATTTATGGAAGTTTAGGGGAATAAAGGTAGCAAGGGGAGTAAGGGGAAGTGCAGGTGGGAAGGGCAAGGAAACAGGCAATGTCAAAGAAGACAATTGGACATCATGCAGTACAGGTAATAGTATAGCAAGTAAGAAGGTTAAGACAAGTATGGGCTAAGACCAATGGGAAAAACGGAGTACAATGAGATTGACAGGTAGTAGTGAGATGAGATGGACTAAGGACTAGAGCAGGAGACAGAGACTAGAGCAGTTGTAGAGGAAACAGTCAGCAGGACTGATATGTGAAGGTAAGTTTTAAAAAAGTCAGACGTGGTAAAGGCCAGTGAGAAGTGATCCTAGGAAAGGTAGTTGTAGACGGTAGTAGTAAAGAGTAAGGTGAGGGAACAGGATAGCAATGCAGGTACAATAGGAGAAATAGGGTAAGTAGCTATGTAATAGAGAGGATGAGAAGGGAATGAGGCTGGGTAAAGGGTTCCACCTAGTGGACAGGCCTAAAAATGCAGGCTGATGTAAGAGGGTGTCAGATGGAGTAAATAAGGGAAAGGTGGGAGCTTAGTCAAAAAGTGGGATTCTAAAGAGGATGGGAGAGAGAGTGATTAATGTATAGAATGGGGGGGGGGGGCTGCTGGCTGCCCAAGCTTAAGACTTACTTTACCACCTGTAGCAGTGGTACACAAGTAGAATGACAATTCAGGCAGGAATTATTTAATGCACATACTTTTCCTGTATCCTTTATATAGGGTTTGTAGGGCAGATAGGCTGTGAGGTGTATCGCAGATAGTTGCAGGGGTCCCTTTAGGTTCTAACAGACTAGTGCTGGAAGCCCAAGCAGAGCAGGGTAGTTCTCCTGTATCCTTGATATAGGGTTTGTAGGGCAGATAGGCTGTGAAGTGTATCGCAGATAGTTGCAGGGGTTCCTTTAGGTTCTAACAGACTAGTGCTGGAAGCCCAAGTAGAGCAGGGTAGCACAGGGGTTAGACGCCAGGAGAGGGAACAGACAGCAGCCAGGGCAAATCCCTAATCCTAAAGTTTTCCTCTAGACAAGTGAGGAAAGTTGAGTGCTGTAGTAATTTGTAGCTTATTTAATGCTGAGCTCAAAGAAACAGATTTGAGTGCTATAACTAAAAAACTGGCTAGTTTTAAGGGAAATTTTAAAGAGCAGACTTTATGGCGCCGGGAATATTTTAACCCTAGCTAAACGGCGATGCATGACCTGGATTTGTTTTTTTTATATAACAGCAGCAAATGAGCAAACTGATTTAAACAAATGAACCAATTAACCAATAAAAAGCTAAAAACTGAGCCCCGTTCCAGCAGTCTTCGATCAGAAAAGTTCTAACTGCACACTCCTGCCACTAGGGTGCAGGGGAACCTTCTCCAGAAAAAGATGGCCTGGATTAGTGCTCATGTTATACAAACAAAGCTAGATTCAGCCAATCTGAATCTAGTCTTGTGCTACAGCAAACAAGGCATACCAATTTCAGAAAGAAACAGTTCAGATAAGCAGCCACAGTAAGCCATTAACCAGAAACTCCCAGCTCAGAAAGGCAGAATCTACCCTCTCCTCCCACAAGAGTACAGACCACACCTTCTTAATTTAAAATAAATGGCTCTAAATACAAGTGCTTAAACCAGAACTAATACACTTTTAGAATAACTGACACTAAGCTTCAATCAGCAACTCCCAACATAAAAGGATGTAAGCTACCTGTTCTGCCACAACAGTGAAGACCACAAACCTTCTTAATGTAAAACAACTGGTCTGAAGCCCAAGTGTTTAAACCAAAGGCTTAAAATTACAGTTACAATTTAATCAGGCTACTAACAAGCAGTAATAAATATAGCAGAATAAATGCAATTAAGTACATTTAAAAGCAGGCAAAATAAAGTAGTAAAGTAGGAAGAAACACAAATACAGTTAAAGCAGATGAATAAAGAGCATTTTGTTATAACAATAGAAAATGAGCAAATTGATATAAACAAATTACCCAATTAACCAGTAAAAAAGCTCAAAACTGAGCCCTGTTCCAGCAGTCTTCAATCAGACAAGTTCTAACTGCACACTCCTGCCAGTAGGGTGCAGAGGAACCTTCTCCAAAAAGATGGTGTGGATTAGTGCTCAAGTTATATAAACAAAGCTAGATTCAGCAGGCCTGAATATAGTCTATGCTACAGCAAACAAGGAGCACCAATTTTGAAAGAAGCATTTCAAATAAGCAGGCACAATAAGCCTTTAACCAGAAATTCCCAGCTCAGAAGGGCAGAATCTAGCCTCTCCTCCCACAAGAGTGCAGACCACAAATCTTCTTAATGTAAAATAACTGGCCTGAAGCCCAAGTGCTTAAACCAGAACTAATACACTTTTAGAATAACAGACACTGAGCCTTCAATCAGCAATTCCCAACTTAGATGTAAGCTACCTGTCCTGCCACAACAGTCAGACCACAAACCTTCTTAATGTAAAACAAATGGTCTGAAGCCCAAGTGCTTAAACCAACAGGCTTAGAATAACAGTTACAATTTAATCAGGCTACAACCAAGCAGTAATAAATGCAGCAGAATAAATACAACTGAGTACTTTTAATTAGAGGCAAATGCAAAATAAAGTAATAAAGTAGGAAAAAACACAAATACAGTAAAAGCAGATGAATAAAGTGCATTGTTTTAATTTTTTTTTTTAGTAAAGTGCAAGGAGAGAGGAAGTGGGTTGGCCTTCTCATATGTTCTCTCTGTATTAAGTGGCGTGAACACTAGACTGGGAGGGGTGTACCAGATCAAATTTACAGTAGGGGCGGGCAACTACAAAGCCACCAACTATAACACCACCACAAGAATAGGGTAGGAGGGAGGGGGAAAAACCAGTTTCAAAACAGATGAGAACAGAAAGCAATGCCAGAAAATATATAAAATAATTCAGTCAGGCAAAAAAATAACAGTCAGGCAAAATTAGGTTAAACAATTAAATAGGCAGAAAAATAAAATACAGTACTATCTTTAAAACTGCAAATTTGTACTTAACTTCAGCTTCTAATACAGTTGATTGTAGCCAGCCAAACTGAATGCATACTTGTACAGTGTGCATGCAACACATGTATGTATAATGTGTACTTGTACAGTGAGCATACAACACATTTATGCATAAGCACATTCCTTGTAAAAAAATGTTGTCATAAGTCTATTCAGTTATACTAGGTCTCCAATCCTCCAGCATTGAATATATAAAGGTTACCTTTTATAGACAGCCTACCCTTTATATAGTTAATGATCCTCACTGCAATGTAACTTTTTCAGATTCAATAATTATTTGGTATGAGTAGTGTGACAAATTAACAGTTGTGTATAGCCCTATTAACAGCAGACTGACATCCAGTGGCTGTGGCACAAAAATCCAGGCATTGTGGGGAAATTGTGATAATGTAGCATGCTCACACAGTGACACTTTACTATGTATTCAGTGTATTTTACAGAATATGTCACTAAGTGGACAAATGTCACCATACACTGTGTTCTGCTACTCTTTTGGAATTATACAGAGTGAACACCAAATACTGGGATTATACAACAGAGTAGCTAAAAAAACTAATGGATGTAAGAAGTTAGAAGTGAGAGGTATTGCTGAGGATTATATTAAGACAGTAGAACAAATGGTAGACCACGTAAAAGGGAAAGTTAAAGCCAAGAAAAGAAAGCTATTTTAGGCTATGTGAAGATAAACAGTATAAAGTGTTTATGCAGTATTAGGGAAGAAAAGGTAACATGCCTATTAGATAACTGTAAACATAAGGAAGAATTTAAGGAAATGTGATGCATAACAGATAAATATGTAAAAGAAGCAAGTGACAATGAAATTACAAACTATGTATTTTTGTTTGCAAATGTTCTATTTATACAGAAAATTGTTGAAGGTTTTGCAGCATACAAAAAAAATCTGAATGTTTAATATAGAAGATAAAACAATTAGAACAAGTACCAAAAGAAGTAGAAATGTAGGAAAATAAACTTATAACCAAAAACTAAATCCTGCAACAATGAGCAGTAAGCCCAAACTCTGGAAAAAGAAGGCAACTTGCAGACGTAATGAACAAAATAAAAAAAGTTAAATGGTTCAATTTAAAGGAAAACTCCACTCTAGGACTAAAAAAAGTTTTTTTTCCACTCTATCCTAGTTTCCTGACCTGTTTTAACACTTCAAAATCACTCCAAGTGCTTTATTTGTAATTTAGCCTGTTTTCTACAACATGGCTACCAATGGGGCTTGATGAATCAATGTGATCCTGTACGCCCTCAACACATTCTCTTTCTCATAATACTTTGTATGACTCATGCCAGACATAAGGAAGTAACTTTGAATTGTAAAATTGTAAGATGTAAGAAAAATATGACAATGATTATTACAAATAGCTGTCAACCGTAGCTGGAAATGTATTAAATGAGATAGAGAAAGACAAAACACCATGTACAGGAAGATTTCCAAAACTTCAAAAAGGATTAAATGAGATGTAGAAAGACAAACTATCAGGTAAAGGATATCCATATGAATGTCCTGTGTGGAATGACCCTGAGTGGGAGTAGAGCTTCTACAGTTGTTATGTGAGATTACAGAAGTAATGAATATAATCATGATTAAGCAGGGTATTTGTTGCTACTTCAGGAAGACATGGTGAGAATAAAGGATTTGTGGCATACACATGATGTATATGTCCTACAAATTCCTAACACAATTCCTGACAGATACATTAATTAATGTTTTGCTAAATTTAATCATACAAGTAAATATATAATGAGGAGTAAAACAGTTGAAAAAATCGGTGGGATTTTGAAAGTAAAGCAAACTAACATGCATCGCCGCAAGATGGTCCTGACTAATGGGCCACATACTATCATTTGGGAAATATAGGCAAAGCAGGAATCGAGTGCATGGTTATCATGTGGAAAGGAAGTAGTTATAAAGGGGTACTTGGCCATTTTTGCATGAATGCTTTGGGGCTATTCTTTTCTGACAAAAAATAAATAAAGGTTTAATTTATGTTAATTACTGCATATTTGTTTAGTAACATATTTCCAGCTATTGTTATAGAGAACAAGGCTGCTACATTAATCACTGGGGTGCAGAGTAGATTTTCCAGGGTTCTGGCTTAAAAAGATGATGTGCATTTATTAGTACAGAACTGGAAAAGTCTTAAGTCAGTTTTCGAGGCTTGTCAGAATTTTAAATTAAAAGGTGATTTACCTAGAAATGAAGATAATTCACTGGGATGATGTATATCTGGATGGCAGCCAATATACCACCAACTAGTATTCCAAATATGTAAATTATGGGGGGAAGTAAGCAACACAGAAAAAAGTGAGATAAAATGCAGATACAGCAGAATATATTGCAAAAGGTGGGATGGCAGCAAGTAGGGAAGAAAATATTTTTAATTAAAAAAATTGTTTTATTTTGATTTCTAAATAATGCAGTAATTCACTTGACTTTACAGAAGTTTGATGCTATATTATTAAATTATGTAGAGGAACTTGAGAGCCATAATTGCAATTCTTTTAGAAGAAATACAATACATTAGACAATTAAGAAGAGTACTAGATGTGTTTAGCTCTGTTTTTTTTTTTTAATAAATATGGTGATGTGACAGAGGGGAAGGTGTTATCTGCTTATTTACGTATGCATTTATGTGTAAACTTTAAGACAAGCATGCTTAAAGGTAAACAATTTTGGGAAGATATCAGGAGGGAATATGAAAGAAAAAGGAAAGGAAGAGATCATAAGCTGAATGAACCACTAAAAATTGCAACGTGGAAAGCTGACATAATATGCATGTACAATTTTATCTGGAAAAGTCTTGACAAAATAGTGGCAGAATGTTTATTTCAAACACTGGATATAAAATTGTCACCTACAGATAAGTAATATGCTTAATCTGATTAATGGAACCTACAGTTTGACATTCTGGATGGGATTAATAGACAGGCATGCAGCATTAATTTCCAAGGAGGTGGCTATGTAAAGCAGATCACAGCTAATCAGACACGGGCGTAATGAACAAAGGAGTGGAGAAGTAGAGAGATATGCAGTGTTAACAGAAGAGGCAGTGTTTTGTTGTCATACAGTAGAAATAGCACTACTGCAGGGCATGTGATGCATATGACAGTTACCACATTCCAAATAGACTAATACAGACAAGTCAATGCGCACTAATACATGCAAGGTAGCGCCACATAACTGCATTGTGCACACGCCCAGCAGAAGAAGGGCAGCATAGCAGTCATCAGGCAGAATTATGTGGGTGTACTCAGCAAAATTCTCAACCAAAAAGAGAAATACTGGATTATCAAGCTAGGGGCACTATTTTCTCCTGGTTTAAATGATCATTTATAACCAATTAATATATCCAATATTGAATGTATTATCATACTTATGTTTTATTACCATATTTGCTATTTGGATCATCTATTTTTTACTTGTTATTTTTTATTTTCTAGTTTGTATTTTTCCTTCCAGTTTTTCTTTCAGGCAGTATTATGGGCATGCCTAAAATCCTTTGGAAGCACCTCATTGGTCTATGGACCTTATTTAAACCTGCATTTGTGCATCATTTCCTGTTTGTACTTTTCTTGTTCCACTGAGGAAAGCCATGTTAGGCTGAAACCGGTCTGGATTACTGAATTGTTTGTTATGTATTAAAACACTTAAGTTTTACCTTAGTGTTGCTGCAGTTTTGTTGCTGATATATACTGAGTTTTGTGCTGGCATTTTTTCAGTTTCTGATAGCTTGTTTTGCCTTGCACTTGGATCCTACTTGCAGGGCTTTTCTCTTTTTCCAGTCTGTACTCAGCAAAATACCAAACATGTTCATCAAACAAATAGGGAATAAACAGGGCAGGCAGAAAGTAGGAAAGGGGAAAACAGCAAACGGATATAAACACTCAAGTGTGGTCATAAGGTATGAAAGGAGGGGGGGACATCATTTTTCAGGGAAGCGAGTCCCTTTTGTAAGATGTAAAAAGGAAGGGTAGATGGGGAATGAAGTGTGGGATGGTCGTGAATGAGATCAAGGGACAATGGAAAGTAATATCCTATTTTTAATATCTGCAAACTGAGAGGTATGATGGACACTGGCTTACCACCTAAATAAATAAGTACTTATCTCTTTGCTTGGTCAAGTCACCAGAAGTGTTCAAATGGACTAAAATCCATTTACAGCAGATCCTGCAAAAATAAGTTCCAAAAAACACAATATGTAATGAATTAAGCCTTTAAATTTAAGAGCTAAATGATTCATATACAAGCTATGTTAGCAAGCATTGCAGTACAGATTATAAAAAATGCAAATACATTTTATTAGAAACATAATTCATATAACTCATAATGATTCAGTCAAGTTTTAAGACTTGGAAACAAACTTTGAGGCAAAAACTACACAATTCATTACTGCATACTAGATAAAATATACAAGTCCTTAAACTGTCGGGAGTTATTCTTGAATATGAGATGGCACAGATATATATCAAGAGGAAACACTGTAAATTACGTTTGTTAGGAAATTTGATGATTTACCTTCAGCTGCTCAATTCTCATTTTTGTAGCCTGAGCACAAGTGTTCAAAGTTGTTTCTTTTTTATTTTGACATTAAAACTTGAACTGAATTGAGTCAAACAGAAAAGAACCACTAAAATCAGCTATTTATTCCATACAAAATAGTAAGCACATTTATCCCAATACATCACAAGCAGGACAGGAGACTTATTGTATCCTTTTTAACTTAATTTTCTTTTGGACTACTAGTAATATTCTCACGAGTGTCAGAATTAATAAAGAAGTCTAATAGCATAATTTGTCAGGAGCAAGATTTCTTATTTCCAGGAATAGAATTTCAGAATTTCTTGAAAGGTTTATAGGTGTTGCAGCTTTTTGTTGCACTGAACATGGAGTCTTGTAGTTTGCTGTGTATCAGGTGTAGGTGACATCTCTACAGAAATAATCTTCGATAACCTGGAGGTAAACATTATTAATGGATTAAATAGTTATGAGAGCTATTCTATGTGTAACAAGTGAGCCAAATGCTAGAAGTATTATTTATAGATTACCTTAAGAACCAGATGGGTGATTTAACCGGATGACAGATATCAATGATTGCACAGAGGTGGGTATGAGATGACATATGCAGCTTTATATAGTCAGATTTGGATTATATAGGGATCCTAATGGAGAGATGAAAAGTCAGCAAGCAAAGGAGAGTAGTAGTGCTGAAACTGAATTCTACTTCATGTCTTGGTGAGTACGTTCTCGAGGTGGACCCTGTTTTTCACAAAATCTCACCAAGGTAACACTGACATATAGACTGCATTTATATAGTAGGAAACACAAACGATACACAAGGAACACAACTCACTGCTGAAGACATTCTCACCAAATGCAGGAAAACAAGTAAATACTAAAGAATGAGAACAGTCACCACGAGCAATATCATCAATACGAATAAAGTCCAATGATAGCCACGATAAAATCCAACAGTAGTCACGGTAAAAATATAAAAACTCATTTATTGTAGAACATAGAATAAGCGCTTTCGCATAGTACAAGCTATGCTTCATCAGATTCAATAATTCAAGACAATTCACAAATAAATACCCAACATTTTGGCGGGCTCATTGATTCAACTACTCATTATCACCTACATTACGTAAATTAATTGATAATTATGACAAAACTTGAATCAAGTCATTGCACTTCCTTTTCTTTTCAATAATAATCATATAATCGCAACACTTTAAACACTTTAAAACAACAAAACTTACAGATTTCAAACAATGCATAGGTGTCTTAGGCATCAATCATATAAGTATCTGTTATATCCACTAGTAAAAATATTGGTGCTTTTAAATGTTGGCGCTCGCCTCTTACACACAATACCAGTAGCTCACGACACATTACTTACAGAATGCATTCCATCGATAACCTCACATGCCTGCGTCTGAAATATATCCATCTATGTTAAGACTGTGCCCTAATCACAAGGAGCTTGATGGAGAAAAAAACAAGCTCTTAACCCACAGTTTTCTTCATTAAGGTGAACTCCATATACAAACAACAACATTGTGACGTCCGCTTTGAAGCTAAACCCTGCTACTATTCACAAGCAGTGTCACATGTTCTTGGAGCTCAGATAGAGCACCTCAGGAAGTTGATAAGTATCCCCCCTGGTCCTAGTGCCAAAACTATAATCTATAGAATGAATACTAATCAGCGGCACATTATCCAAAGCCGTCATCAATCATCAAAGAATGCATATATTCAAACTTATGCAGTATAGCGATTTAAGTGACGCTCAAGAAATAACAGCAGTACTTGATACATTAACCATGTAAATAAAAATATTATGTTTAAAATACTTCAAGACTACTACATGTATATACATATTGAATATAAATCATGACTATATACATTGATACCAGACGAAATATTGCATATACAGTTTTATATATGAACGATCTCGTATTTAAATATAATCAACTAAATAAAATTACTAACTTCAAGACAACATAACTATAAATCACAAAACCATAAATGTATATGTTAACCAGAATTACTTCAACTAAAAGCCTAAGCCATTATTATTCAAATGACATAATACATTGTGTATGCCTTTTGCTGGAAAACAGGCAATACACACACTTTAACACTTAATATAAAATTACTCATTGTAATTTAAGTGGACATGTATAATAGCATATACTATGGCGTATAATAATTAAAATATATTAAACAAAACATGAAATAAATAAAAAATCATTAACAAAAAATAAAACAATATAAGCCTAAATAAACATGTAAACCTTATCTAGTACTACTATATAAATTATGAACTAAAGGAAGGTCATGGCCCTAAAAGTCAGTAAATAACATTACCTGCGTTCAATCAACACAGGTTTCAAAGAAATGGAATTGTTTAACCCTGGCGGAAGGTGTGCCGCTAATTTCAAGATCCAGTGCAGCTCCGCTTTGGCCAAAATATTCTCAATACTGCCCCCTCTCAAAGTAGGTACAATTATTTGTAAGACCCTAAACTTAAAAAAGTGAGAGTGATTTTCCTTAACATGCCTGGCTAGTGCATTAGTTTCTTCTTGTTTCCGGATTTCATATAAGTGATCATAAATACGATCTCTCAACCTTCTTTTAGTTAAACCTACATAAAACGCTGTACAGAGGGAACAGGTAGCCAGATATATCACATTTTTTGTGTTACAGTCAGCATAATGCTTAGGTCTAAAGACAACATTCATATTGGGATGTTGATATACCTGTATCTTACTTAGGTTGTTACACCTAGGACAATGTAAACAAGGGTATGTCCCTTTACTTACTATGTCTCCCAGTAGTAAACAAGTAGATTTACTCACATTAGTGACATGTTGATCATTGCAAAGTTGCTTCTTGAGATTGTCACTATTTTTGTAACAAAATTTGGGTGTAGGACCTACTATACCTCTGATCTGCTTATTCACTGTGAGGACATTCCAGTTCTTCCTAATTACTTCCCTAATACTCTCCACTTCATTGGTATATTTAATAACATAGCATATTTTATCACCATAAATACTGGAGCCAGGGGTTGTTCTTTTCCTATACCCACTCGATGTAGATAATTCATCATTAGTGACATACTCAATGTCTCCAATGATCTCTTGCCTTATTCTCCTCACCATATTCATGTCATAGCCCCTATCTCTAAACAGGAGCTCCATGTTATTGGCCTCCTTAAAGCGGTCATCTTTATCTTGACAGAGTCTGGACACTCTAGTAAATTGGCTTGTTACTATACCCCGAAAGGTATAGGCTGGATGCATGCTGTCTGGTGCTAACAACGCATTTTTCCAGACAGTTTTCCTATAAAGTGTGGTTAGAACTTTTCCCTCATCTGTCAATCTTAATGTAACGTCCAGAAAATTGACCTGCTGATGTGAACTCTCCACCGTAAATCTTAAGAAATCAGTAGTGGTTTGTAGATGTCTCAGGAAGCTGTGAAAACTATCAACTGAACCTTCCCAAATCATAAGTATGTCATCTACAAACCGTTTGTAATATCTTATAAACCTTGAAGACTCATGGGTGAACAAAAAAAGCTTTTCCCACCAGTATACTACCAGGTTAGCATACGTATTGGCACAGGGGGTGCCCATGGCTACCCCCCATGCCTGTAGGAAATATCCATCTCCAAACATAAAAACGTTGTTGTTCAATACTATGTCCAACAACTGAGTGACCAATACAATCCTGTCATTGGAAAAATGGGTTTCCTTATGCAATAACTCCCTGATATACTGTACGCCTATGTCATTAGGGATCGAGGTGAAAAGCTTTTCTACATCCATGGTTATAAGAAGATAACCTGTATTCCTCATTTCCAGATGTATGTCCTCAAGGCTCTCTAATAGTTGGTAAGTGTCCTTGAGGATGGTACTGCAATTATTCACTACTGGACGTAAAAGACTCTCTAAGAAGGTCGATATATGGGCAGTTACCCAGCCTTCCCCTGCTACAATCGGTCTCATTGGAATGGGCCATACCTCCTTGTGAACCTTAGGAAGACCTTTCAAAATGGGAATAACTGGGTCTGATTTTAATAGATATTCATACATTTCTAAACTGATTTGTCTGCATAGCAAGAGATCATAAATGTTGTCTTTAACTGTTTGTATAATGGTGGAGACCTGCTGAGTAGAGATGTGTATATAGGTCGTTTTATCAGATAGCAACCCCCTCATACACTTCACATACTCATCTGAATCCATCAGCACTACACCCCCCCCCCCCTTGTCAGCAGGTTTCACAATCAACTTATCATCACTCTTCAATCTAGCTAAAGCATGAATTTCATCTCTATTGAGATTATAAAATCTCCCTTTTTTGTTATATGTTAAAGAAAACAATGCATATAGATCTCTTTCACACAAATCTAAAAAACATTGCACCATCGGGTGTATAGGGGGTGAAAAAGTGCTTCTGTTTTTAAACATGGCAACCGGTTCAGTCTTACAGTCACTCTTCTTTTCATCAGCAAACAGTAACTTGAGGCAAACTCGCCTACAAAATAGTCTTAAGTCCAACAGGGTATCCTCTAGGGATGATCTAGCCGCAGGAATGAACGTAAGCCCCCTATTAAGGAGGCTATGCATAGCTTTATCAACACTGTAGCTAGAAAAATTGAAAACCAGAGTCAATACCTGGTCTTCCTGTTTGGCATATTCCGCTCCTCGGAATATTTGCGTTTTCTCGGTCCCCTGCTGCTGGAGCGCCCCCTTGGTTTTTGAACGTATTTCCTTTGATAAGGTAAAAAAGGGGGATTCATGGTTCCCTGAGCACTATTATTTTTGGGTATTGCTCCTGGGTTCCGATATCCTTGTAAAGCCTCCTGATTGGGCAGAGGTGTATCTATAGCCGGGAACTCAATAGGGTCCAAATCACTGACCCTGTTGGAAGAAATCACAGTTTGCGAGGAGGCATGAGTGTCATTTAACTGCAGTGACAAGTTGTTAGCAATCCCTAAACTTGCTGTCACACTATTACGATTCGATACATTCTGTGCAGAGTTCGATTGACCATCTTGATATCTTGGCCAAACAAATACATGGCCGTTTTGAAAGTCCAGGAAGTCTCTTTTTAGCTTATGTTGTTTAGTCTTGCCCAACCTTTCACCAAAGGATTTCACTTGCGTGAGGATTACACAGAGTTTCTCCATACAATACTCTGAACTAAAGCTATCGACTATCTTTTGATAAAGCACGTCCGTTTTGCTACGAAGATCAATTTCAAGTGGCGAAAAATATTTCAGCAGGAGTCTCACATAGTCAAACCCTAAATTAATATTCAAATCCTGCCACTGCTTTAATAAAGAAGGATGGGAGTCCCCATACGTAGGCATGCAGAAAACCCGCATGCCTCTGGGGACTACCTTGTGGTGCAAACACGCTTCTAAATGTAATCTTTGCCACAAATACCTTTGTAGTTGATAAAGGTTATTCTCCAGTGCTTTCAGTTGATCATGGAAGTCTTTCAAA
Source organism: Protopterus annectens (assembly GCF_019279795.1). NCBI lineage: Eukaryota > Metazoa > Chordata > Ceratodontiformes > Protopteridae > Protopterus > Protopterus annectens. The sequence continues at coordinate 239,936,675 of NC_056743.1, forward strand.
TTTTCACCCGTTTCTGTAGTTTGCCTATGGGTTTCAGCTTCATTCAAATCCAGTGACAATAAAGGGTTCAATTCATGTGTGAACAGTCCTGTCCATAGACGAGACGTATCCCTCGACCCTGGAGTAGAAGCGACCCCAGCATTTAAAGCTTCCATCGTGTGCGTTGAGTTGTGAACAATAGCAGGAAACACAAACGATACACAAGGAACACAACTCACTGCTGAAGACGTTCTCACCAAATGCATGAAAACAAGTGAATACTAAAGAATGAGAACAGTCACCACGAGCAATATCATCAATACGAATAAAGTCCAATGATAGCCACGATAAAATCCAACAGTAGTCACGGTAAAAATATAAAAACTCATTTATTGTAGAACATAGAATAAGCGCTTTCGCATAGTACAAGCTATGCTTCATCAGATTCAATAATTCAAGACAATTCACAAATAAATACCCAACATTTTGGCGGGCTCATTGATTCAACTACTCATTATCACCTACATTACGTAAATTAATTGATAATTATGACAAAACTTGAATCAAGTCATTGCACTTCCTTTTCTTTTCAATAATAATCATATAATCGCAACACTTTAAACACTTTAAAACAACAAAACTTACAGATTTCAAACAATGCATAGGTGTCTTAGGCATCAATCATATAAGTATCTGTTATATCCACTAGTAAAAATATTGGTGCTTTTAAATGTTGGCGCTCGCCTCTTACACACAATACCAGTAGCTCACGACACATTACTTACAGAATGCATTCCATCGATAACCTCACATGCCTGCGTCTGAAATATATCCATCTATGTTAAGACTGTGCCCTAATCACAAGGAGCTTGATGGAGAAAAAAACAAGCTCTTAACCCACAGTTTTCTTCATTAAGGTGAACTCCATATACAAACAACAACATTGTGACGTCCGCTTTGAAGCTAAACCCTGCTACTATTCACAAGCAGTGTCACATGTTCTTGGAGCTCAGATAGAGTGCCTCAGGAAGTTGATAAGTATCCCCCCTGGTCCTAGTGCCAAAACTATAATCTATAGAATGAATACTAATCAGCGGCACATTATCCAAAGCCGTCATCAATCATCAAAAAATGCATATATTCAAACATGTGCAGTATAGCGATTTAAGTGACGCTCAAGAAATAACAGCAGTACTTGATACATTAACCATGTAAATAAAAATATTATGTTTAAAATACTTCAAGACTACTAAATGTATATACATATTGAGTATAAATCATGACTATATACAGACAGACAGAGGGGAAGGTGTTATCTGCTTATTTACGTATGCATTTATGTGTAAACTTTAAGACAAGCATGCTTAAAGGTAAACAATTTTGGGAAGATATCAGGAGGGAATATGAAAGAATATGAAAGAAAAAGGAAAGGAAGAGATCATAAGCTGAATGAACCACTTAAAATTGCAACGTGGAAAGCTGACATAATATGCATGTACAATTTTATCTGGAAAAGTCTTGACAAAATAGTGGCAGAATGTTTATTTCAAACACTGGATATAAAATTGTCACCTACAGATAAGTAATATGCTTAATCTGATTAATGGAACCTACAGTTTGATATTCTGGATGGGATTAATAGACAGGCATGCAGCATTAATTTCCAAGGAGGTGGCTATGTAAAGCAGATCACAGCTAATCAGACACGGGCGTAATGAACAAAGGAGTGGAGAAGTAGAGAGATATGCAGTGTTAACAGAAGAGGCAGTGTTTTGTTGTCATACAGTAGAAATAGCACTACTGCAGGGCATGTGATGCATATGACAGTTAACACATTCCAAATAGACTAATACAGACAAGTCAATGCGCACTAATACATGCAAGGTAGCTCCACATAACTGCATTGTGCGCACGCCCAGCAGAAGAAGGGCAGCATAGCAGTCATCAGGCAGAATTATGTGGGTGTACTCAGCAAAATTCTCAACCAAAAAGAGAAATACTGGATTATCAAGCTAGGGGCACTATTTTCTCCTGGTTTAAATGATCATTTATAACCAATTAATATATCCAATATTGAATGTATTATCATACTTATGTTTTATTACCATATTTGCTATTTGGATCATCTATTTTTTACTTGTTATTTTTTATTTTCTAGTTTGTATTTTTCCTTCCAGTTTTTCTTTCAGGCAGTATTATGGGCATGCCTAAAATCCTTTGGAAGCACCTCATTGGTCTATGGACCTTATTTAAACCTGCATTTGTGCATCATTTCCTGTTTGTACTTTTCTTGTTCCACTGAGGAAAGCCATGTTAGGCTGAAACCGGTCTGGATTACTGAATTGTTCGTTATGTATTAAAACACTTAAGGTTTACCTTAGTGTTGCTGCAGTTTTGTTGCTGATATATACTGAGTTTTGTGCTGGCATTTTTTCAGTTTCTGAAAGCTTGTTTTGCCTTGCACTTGGATCCTACTTGCAGGGCTTTTCTCTTTTTCCAGTCTGTACTCAGCAAAATACCAAACATGTTCATCAAACAAATAGGGAATAAACAGGGTAGGCAGAAAGTAGGAAAGGGGAAAACAGCAAACGGATATAAACACTCAAGTGTGGTCATAAGGTATGAAAGGAGGGGGGGGCATCATTTTTCAGGGAAGCGAGTCCCTTTTGTAAGATATAAAAAGGAAGGGTAGATGGGGAATGAAGTGTGGGATGGTCGTGAATGAGATCAAGGGACAATGGAAAGTAATATCCTATTTTTAATATCTGCAAACTGAGAGGTATGATGGACACTGGCTTACCATCTAAATAAATAAGTACTTATCTCTTTGCTTGGTCAAATCACCAGAAGTGTTCAAATGGACTAAAATCCATTTACAGCAGATCCTGCAAAAATAAGTTACAAAAAACACAATATGTAATGAATTAAGCCTTTAAATTTAAGAGCTAAATGATTCATATACAAGCTATGTTAGCAAGCATTGCAGTACAGATTATAAAAAATGCAAATACATTTTATTAGAAACATAATTCATATAACTCATAATGATTCAGTCAAGTTTTAAGACTTGGAAACAAACTTTGAGGCAAAAACTACACAATTCATTACTGCATACTAGATAAAATATACAAGTCCTTAAACTGTCGGGAGTTATTCTTGAATATGAGATGGCACAGATATATATCAAGAGGAAACACTATAAATTACGTTTGTTAGGAAATTTGATGATTTACCTTCAGCTGCTCAATTCTCATTTTTGTAGCCTGAGCACAAGTGTTCAAAGTTGTTTCTTTTTATTTTGACATTAAAACTTGAACTGAATTGAGTCAAACAGAAAAGAACCACTAAAATCAGCTATTTATTCCATACAAAATAGTAAGCACATTTATCCCAATACATCACAAGCAGGACAGGAGACTTATTGTATCCTTTTTAACTTAATTTTCTTTTGGACTACTAGTAATATTCTCACGAGTGTCAGAATTAATAAAGAAGTCTAATAGCATAATTTGTCAGGAGCAAGATTTCTTATTTCCAGGAATAGAATTTCAGAATTTTTTGAAAGGTTTATAGGTGTTGCAGCTTTTTGTTGCACTGAACATGGAGTCTTGTAGTTTGCTGTGTATCAGGTGTAGGTGACATCTCTACAGAAATAATCTTCGATAACCTGGAGGTAAACATTATTAATGGATTAAATAGTTATGAGAGCTATTCTATGTGTAACAAGTGAGCCAAATGCTAGAAGTATTATTTATAGATTACCTTAAGAACCAGATGGGTGATTTAACCAGATGACAGATATCAATGATTGCACAGAGGTGGGTATGAGATGACATATGCAGCTTTATATAGTCAGATTTGGATTATATAGGGATCCTAATGGAGAGATGAAAAGTCAGCAAGCAAAGGAGAGTAGTAGTGCTGAAACTGAATTCTACTTCATGTCTTGGGGAGTACGTTCTCGAGGTGGACCCTGTTTTTCACAAAATCTCACCAAGGTAACACTGACATATAGACTGCATTTATATAGTGTATATCATGGGCAGAAGTAAGTCAAAAACAAAAAAAGACATCTGGGTGTACAAGACCCAGGATAAAGTGCCCAATCGTGGTAGGCGCACTGGTGCCAGAACTGGAAAAAATGACAGTGTAGAATCCTAAAATATGGAAACATTCCTACAATGGGGCCAGGCCAGGCCCAGGGGGAGGATGGCCCCCCTGTTGTAGAAGTAAGTAGCAGTCCATAAAAATTGTTTGGCCAAAGAAGAGCCATAAAGATGATAGAGTAGACTATTGAGGATAAGAAAGAAATTATATAGTGTTACTATTATGTAAAAAGCCCAGAATTTCCAGACACAAGATATACAAAATGATCAAGAGAAATTAGAGGAAAGAAAAATACTTCTGCAGGAAAAACTGTCAGAAGCTTCAAATAAAAATTTGCATTCATTAATACAGCAGATTTTTGAAAAACAGTATACAAATAAACTTTGATCTGTTTAGAAAAAGAAGCATCTGAGGAAGTGTGAAAATATAAACAAACCCTAGAGATATTTGAAAAATATAAAAAAGAAATATGGACATAAGAAAGAGAGATTTGATATGGTGCAATACTTATGCAAAGGAAAAAGCCAAGATATTCAGAGTGAAATACAGGCAAAGGCATCCAGATATGGAAAATTTCATGAGAAAAAAAATTAATATCATAAAGATGTAATGTGGAAAAGAAGGTAAAGAAATAGAAGTTGAAGTTATGGAGTGCCTGCGAAGTGAAGGATTTAATGTAGAAGGTCTAACACACACTACATCACAGCATAATGGAGTGAGTCTCCAGAATAAGTCAAAGCAAGAAGATCAGGAGACATGTGAAGAAGAAATATGGACATGGGAAAAGAAAAGAGATTTAATATGGTGTAATATTTATACAAAGGAGAAAGCAAAACTAACCAATGCAAAAACAGCAGCACCAAAGATATTTGGAGAGAAATACAGGCAAAGAAATCTGGATATGGAAAACTTTACAATACAAAAAATAAGAAGACTAAGAGGAAAAGTAGAAAAAGAGACGAGTAATGGAAAAGTCAAAGAAATACAAAATTGAGGTTATGGAGCAGCTGCAAAAAGAAGGATTCAGTGTAGAAAATTGAATACAGAAAGCACCACAACGGGATAAAGCAATGGATATGCAAATTAAGGGGAAACCACTGGAACATGAAGCAATTGGTCAGGTGCCATATCGAGATATTTTGTAACCTTCCACAGGAAACCAGTATAAACGTTCACTTGAAGCTAGACAGCATGGAAAGGAACAGGAAACTGGAAACTCTGATGCAGTCAATGTTGAGAAGTGATAGGCCAGTGAGTTCCGATATGGCAGAGCAACAGATGATACAGGATGAAAGTGAAGAGAATGTGTCACAGAAAGATGCTATAGAACTTTCTATAGAATGCCCACAGAAAATGGAAAACAAGGGATGTGCCCTTGGTTTGGAAGAAAATGAGCTGAGAGAAGAGTTGCTTGACTTAATGGACATGGATAGATATATTAAGATCAATAACAGAAATAGACTGCAGAAGGTCAATAAAACCCACAAAGTAAGAAGTCTGATAAAACAAATGAATGCAGTAATTAGGACTGTCCATAGACACCATGTGATATAACAGAAGTAAAGAGGATATACCACTGTGCAGCTAAATTAATAACTGATAAAGTTCTACCACAAGAACACAGGGTGGTGAGGGAAAGGTAGGGGAGAAATCGAATACCATCATGGAAGTATCCGATATAGAAAACTATAAAGCAATTAAGACAAAAAGTGTCACTGTTAGAAGATTATAGTGGGAATAGATCAACAAAAATACTAAGAAAGAGAGATGTGATTAAAGCAATGCACAGTATTAGAACAGACCAGGATCTATCATGCACTATCGCAAATAAACTAAAAATTTCAGCACAGGCAGAAAAACTTAGAAGATACACAGATAAATGTAAGGAAAAGTACAAAATAAGCAATTTATTGATGACCCAAAAAAGTTTTATAGAGAATTGGGAAACAAGGCAAAATGAATTGAAAGACCGCCAAAAAAAGAGGAAGTAGATGCATTTTAGAGAAGTATCTATGAAGATCCTGTGGAACATAAAGATGCTTAATGGACAGAAGAAGTAAAAGAAAGAATAATAAGTTTAAAGGTACAGGATATGAAATGGGATGAAATAACAGCCCGAGAGATTGAAACAAAGTTAAGAAAACATTCTAACTGGAAAACCCCAGGCCCAAATGCAGTACCTAACTTTTGGTTAAAAGTATTAACATCTTTGCACGAGGATTTAGCCATGAGTAAGCACTATTTATATGCGCACCCCAAACAGACACCACACTGGCTAACAGCAAAACAATGCTCTTACTTAAGAGTGAACCTGCAAGCTACCCTAAAAATTATAGACCTATAATTTACCTTCCGACGATGTATAAACTATACACGGGAATTGACGGTGACACAGTTTATAGTCATTTAGAAGAAAACTCAATTAGTAGAACAAAAGAGCAATAAAATAAAGTCATATGGAACAAATGATCATTTGTTAAATAAAGTTATAGTGGAGAATTGTAAAAAGGGGAAGAATCTAAGTATTGCATGGACTGACTACAAAAAAAGCATTTGATAGTATCCCGCATTCATGGATAAAAGAGTACTTAAAAATGTATAAGATACACCCTACACTGATTGACTACATTACAGTAACCATGAAACAATGGCAGACCACTTTGCAATTAAGCCATGATAAAGCACAGATTATTATACCAGGGATAAAAATTCAAAGGGGGATATTTCAGGGTGACTGTCACCGTTGCTATTCTGCTTGCCATTAATCCATTAAGCTGTTTACTTAACAGCTTAGGCCATGGCTACAATTTGGCTCCGAGAAAACAAAAATGTCTAATGACTTATCTTCTCTTTGTCGGCGATTTAAAACTGTATAGCTGATCAGATGAGGAACTGAAAGCACAGCTCCAGGTTGTCAAAAATTTTTCAGATGATATTAGAATGTCATTTGGTCTTGATAAATGTGCAAAAGCAACCTTTAAAGTAGGAAAACTTCATTTTGGGACAAGAATGTGATATTAAAGAACTTGAGCAAGAGGGAGTGTATAAATACTTGGGAATTGATAAAGGATCAGCAATAAAACATGAACAAATGCAAATAAAACTCAGTAAGGAATACTTTAGAAGACTTCAATTAATCCTGAGAACAGCACTGACATCTACGAACATGATCCAAGCTATAAATCAATTTGCTCTTCCTGCCCTAATGCACAGTTTTGGAGAGATTGACTGGCCCCAAAAAGTGTTGGATATATTAGATATTAAAACAAGAAAGATGCTTCATGCTCACCAAATGATTTATAAAAATCAGTGTATACCAAGATTATATATTCCCCATTCCGAAGGAGGGATGGGCCTCCTTGAAACTGCTTACATGTATAGATCTGCAATCATTGGACTCCACACATATCTACTGACCTTACAAGATACAAATGTAGTGAAAGTTTTGAAACATGAGGAGAATAAATCTAAGATGACTTCTCTACTTAATTTAGCAGAAGCATATCGACATCAAGCAGGAATGGAAATCAAACCACAAGTATATAAAAAACAGGTAACAAGTGAATGTGCCAAAAAAAACAAAAGAAAGAATATAAGGTGATATAAGGTGAAGGACCAGATGAGAAGGCAAGAAATGTGGAAAAAACAAATATAGTTGCAAGTATAGAAAACTTCTGGAAAAGCCTCATGTTGATCAAGAACGAAAGCAGGAATGGCTAAGGAGAGGCAAATTCAAACCAAGAAAAGAAAGGTTAATATTGGCAGTCCAAGATAGTGGGCTATGTACACGCTGGTTTACAAAGTCTATTGAACGTGTGGGAGAAACAGACAAATGTAGGTTTTGTAAAACCAAATTGGAAACAATCACACACCTTGTTGCCGGTTGCGACACTACTGGCAGATGGACTGTATACTGAAAGGCATAATAATGTGTTGAGACTATTGCACTGGGGATTGTGCTAATATTATGGTATCGAAGTGGCTGAAAAACAGTGGAAACGTGCACCACAAAGCATCATAGAAAATGATGAAGTTTATATCACTTGGGATCACCCATTACCAACAGTTCAAAAGACAGATGCTAGAAAACCGGATATAGTGGTCCAATAAAAGAAGACAAAAGTAGCATTGATTATTGAAATCACCACACCCAGTGACTACAGTGTCTTGTGTACAGAGAGAAACAGTCATAAAAACACCAGGATCTGCAGGCAGAAATGAGAGCAATGTGGAAGAAAGATACCCAGACAGTTCCAATAGTAGTAGGAGCAATGGGTCTTATAAAAATGAATTTACAATCATATTTAGATATGTTACCAATCCATGTAATCCTATACGAATTGAAGGAGTCGTCATTACTGGGCACATTACGGGTGCTGCGAAGAGTACTTTTGGCTGACATCAAAGGTTGAAACAATACTAATTTCATGAACTTTAATCATACTTTGAATTAGGAATGGGGCCCATTCCCATCAAGGTATTAGAAACCCAAAAGATTTGGAGAAATTAGAAAAGGCATATTCTACCTTATAGAAAGCAGCTTCAATGCCATGTTTCTGCATTACAGCTTTGGAAGATGTGGGGGGGGGGTCATGTATGGTACAAATCCCATTTATTAGTTATTATTACTAAGATTTGGTTAGTGTCAGATATTTATTGAAGTGTAAACCCATTTTAGCATCTTGGCTTAGAAGATTTCCTAAGAATTATATATATTTTTTTCTAATTGTGTGCAAGAGATTTGATGTTTTTGAGATGAAATCTGTATGCAACATAAATTTGGAGTCTAAACAATGCGCATTTATATTTATTTATTTGCATTTGTTTACTGAAATGGTCCACTGGGCCAAAAAGTGTCCATTTTCAGTGGAGGCCCAGGGAGAAAAGCTCCACATACAAAAGAAATTTAAATACAATCAATCACATTTTCTACATACATAGAGAGATAATTTAAAAAACAGAATCTTATTATAAATTTCTAGCTAGAATAACAAAGGCAGTATACATTACAAAGTACAATATATCATCTGCTTTGGATACTGTAGAGTGAAGACAGCAAGAGATAGTTGCATAACTATTAAGCAGAGGGGAGAAAAAAGTTAGTGAGATCAGGTGGGGGAAGATGCTCTGTAGTCTTAGCCACATGTACACTGCCATAGGGCTAAGAGATGCTGTTTTGGAGTCTTTTTGAAGGATATGTGATTGGAAATAGTTCTGATAGAGCTGGGTAGGGAAGTCCAGTTTTAACAATGGTACAAGAGTAGAGAGATTGACCAACTGCTAGATTGGGTATTTCCTCTTTTAGAAAGAATTGATTTTCAGATCTGAGTTGTCGGGAGGGCTTATGTAGAGTAAACAGGGAGGTGAGGGATGGACAGTTGGAATGGTATTGTGAGCCGTGGCTAACTACAAGTAGGTTAGGTAATGGGAAAGTTCGAGCCATTTTAGTTTGTGTAGGGAGATGCAGTGATGGGAGGAGTAAGTTTCGTTGGTAGCGTACCTGGCAACCTTGTTATAACAGGACTCTATCTTGAATTTTAAGGAGCTTTTAATGTTAGCGAACAAATGGGCACTGTATAAAGGTGAAGGAAGCAAATAGGATAGTGCAAGGGTTTGTTTAGCGGTGGGTGCGAAGTACAATTTATGCTTACCTGATTACCAGGAAAGCAGAATCTAGCCCAATATTCTGGCAGAAACTTTGACTAAGAAACTATGTGCCTGCATGAACTGTATATTGTATAGATTAGGCATGCAAGTTTTCCAGAATTGTGATAAAAGGTGACAGAGCAGTGGTATAGAGAGAGCTAAGGTTGTATCACCTTTGGCTAGTGGTATTAACATTTTTTCAGGGAAGGGGCAAGTAATTTTCTCAGACGCTATGGTTACATAGAGCAGTGACTATGATAACTAGATCTCATGGCAAACTGGAGAAATTTATGAAAGAATCTGTACTACGAGAGCCATGTGGTTTCATTTTGCAAAGTAAATTATGAATTCATGATACCATGAAAGGCTGCATTTTGAAAGCAGAATGCTGCTTGATGGAGAATTTTTTGTATGTTTGTTGATGATCAGGCATTTTAGGGTAACACTCTGAAAATGTCTAATAAATGACTGACTCATGTGGTAGTTTATTATTACCAGAATTTTTTTCATTAAGAGAATAGAGCATTAATTCCTCGCCAGGACGTCACAGGATCTGAGGTGGAAGTTTTTATAGGTTGCTCAAGTAACTGTATTTTAACGTTATAATACAGATTTCTAATAGTTTTTTATGGAACAGAATGGGATGGGTTGATTTTTTTTTTAGTTTTACCAAATAATGTCCACAAGCTATCTATTTTTAATTCCCTGTACAATTACTGGATTTCAGGATTCATACAGGGCATGACTTTTGTCCATTATGCATATTTGTCTTAGTGTGGTAATAGAAATTATTCTGCACAGAAAGCAAAGAGATTTGAGGTAAAAAGCATTGTTGCAGCAACTGGAGAAGTGATAGTCTAAACTGGTGGACAGCTAGTGACATTTATTAATCACATAGGTGCTGGGGTTGAAATTTGTGTATTTCCATGTGCACTGAATAATGGGAGTTGCAAGTACCATTTGTTTACCAAATTTGTAAACAGTGAAACCAGGAAGAACAGTACTTACAGAAAGGTACTTACACAGCATTGGCATCTTGTAGGTTGCTGAAGAAATCCATTTATGTGTGGATTCATTTGTAAATGTTAATAAATTCTGGTGTCAAAGTTTATTAGTTGACCAAGGAAAGCAAGTTTGCAATGAGGCGAAAGCAAGTTCATGCATCAGATGACCATTTAAAGACAGCATCACAAAACATATCAACCATGTTGCTTTTTGTGTGTGTATTATCTGTTCTAAGGCTCTTCGATCATTTGAGGCCAAAAATGGGTGGTGTACATTATTTTAAACGTTTTCTTTAAGCTAGTTGCTACTGAAACAATTGTTCGAGTTCCTTTAAGAATTAAGGTTTTGTATATTGACAACAGGTGTAATGTCCTTGTAAAATCATCCTGCTCTTCTATTACCCTTAATTTTTCTATCACTGTATATTATTTTGTACCCTGCTTCCCTCATAGTGCTCACAGGTTCACAGGTAGTTAGCAGGCATGCAGTCCCACAAGACCATTAAGGAGCATAGCCCAAATTGCCAATTGTCCCAAGCACTGTCTGGGTAAGTGACCTGCTCAAGGTCACACACAAGGCAAATGAAGACCGAGGTAATTAAACCTTGTACCATATTAAGTAGTCCATTAACATCTCATAGCCTTAGTTCTTTGTGACAAATGCCAGTGAATTTTAACCCTGCTTATCATTATTGGTAAAATTTTAGGTGAACACCATGAAAATAAACAATTAATGTGTAGTTTATCTTTTTTTTTTTTTTTTTTTTACATCTGAACAGATAAGACACACAGGTGATTTTTGTAGTATGTTTTATAGCAGAAAAATGGAATTTGGTTGAATGTCTGATTAAAAGGAAATTCTGATACTGTAGAATGTAAATTTTAATGTTATTTACTGTTTACTTCAATTATTGCTTTTCCACTTGTTTCATGATATGAGAGCTGGGATTCCATGTCATGTTAATTTTGTTTGTAAAGAAGCATGAGATGATATCAGAAAGGTGCTTAAAAAGCTTTTAAGCACCCCCTCTTTGCTATTAATCTTCAGTATCGTACAAGATTATTGGCTGCCACACAAAAAACACAGCTTTAACTCATCAGCACCCATGTGGTGTGGAACGTACCACCTTTAGCTGCCCTCACACAGCTTGCATTCTTTTTTTTATAAACAAAAACAAAATCTTTATTGAATTATCACTTATGACATAGGCAATCATACATTCATATACATGAAACAAACCATATTGACATTTTCAGTTGCAAACATTATAAATCACATATAAAAGACAAAGAAAGACCAACTCCAGCTGAAGAGTCCTCAGTAAAAAATAAAATAAATGATGAAACAAAACTTCGAACTCACCACGATAGTAAATTAAAAAAGTAGACTTTAATGAACAAACGGTAAGCGCTTTCGCGTATTTAGAAATACGCTTCTTCAGACCATGACATCAATATTAAAATGGTGTGCTTATATATAGTCAAACATCCACTTCATTATTTGTGGTTAAATAATTAATTAAGCAATTAAACAATCAATGAATTGGCCATTTAAAGAAATAGCTTGCTAATGCTTAGTTCTTATAACAGAATATGCTTTCCAACTGATATGCAGTAAACAAGTGCAGTCATTCAGAACTATTAAAAAAACCTTAGAATTCATACAATATGCTGAAAATCCATTCAACATTTAAATAAATAAATATATATGTATTTTAAGTATAAGCATATTTTAAATTAATAAAGAATAGAAAATGTATATATACATATACAACATAATACATATTTTATATTAAAATGTATAAAATATATATGTAAAAAATATGTAAAAAATATATATATATTTAAAAACATATATATAGATGTGAATAGATATACTGAATGATGTAAGATCAACTCAACTCAACTATACAGTAGACAAACAAATACAATACCTACATCAAACATTGTGAATAAGCCCCATTGAATGTATTCTATAAAGAAACACCATAACTTTATTAATTCAACTCAAATTCATAGCAGTATTAATGTATGTACCTTGCAATTTATAAAGGTAAGTTAAGCTGTATGCAAATGGCCATATAAATATGTGTAATTAAAACCAAATCAAAGCCAATAGAACCTTGTTTTCATAAATATATAAAAAATAAAATAAATAAGGATATAAAAATATGCAAAAGCTAAACTCCATTTAGTTATGCCTGAATTAGGCATTATCTAAGTGAAGCGAGGTATGACCTCAGGGAAACGTACATATTCAAACCTGGGGGATAATGTCCCCTTAGTCTAAAAATCCAATGCAGTTCTTTTAATTCTAAAAGGCTCATATAGTCTCCACCTCTCTTGCTCTGTTCTGCAACCTGTAATACCCTGAACACAAAAGAATGGTCAGGATGGAGCATGACATGTCTTGCCAGGGCATTTAGTTCATTTTTATTTTTGATGTCATATTGATGGTTGTATATTCTATTCTTTAATTTTCTCTTAGTAATCTTAGTATATCTTATCTTATCATATCTTAGCATATCTTAGCATATCTTAGTATATGTGATCAAATCACATATAAACTTCTATACAGTCATTGTCAACCAAACATTACATATTTCATTCAATAACTGCCTTCCCTTAAACCTCATTCCTCCTCCAAAACATTATTTTGCATGCATTGTTCTCACAGTTTCCAGTTTTTTTCTAAATAATTTGTGTTACCCTTTTCTAGAGATCCCATTACAGTCCCTTTACCCTGTTACTATATTCAGTACATCCAGTATGGTTGGTTTAGAGTTTGATTTCCATTTTCTAGTAAATTTTGTTTTGTCTGCCACCAGAATTAAACTTAGCAAGGCCTTACTATATCTAGGCAGTTCATATCCTGTATCACAGCTCAAAAAACATTTTCTTAGTGTATCCAATTTTCTCATCCAGTATTTCTGTCAAAGTAGTTTGCAGGGAATTTTTGAAGTCTGCCAACTCATTACACTCTCAAAAATGTTTCCAATTACCTCTTTCCTCTCTGCCACAACTCAAACATTTGCAATCTACCAGAGGAAAAAAATCTTTGTAGTCTACCTATGCAAACACTTCCAAGCAAAAATCCTAAATCTTCTAGACTAACACACAGTTGGCATTCTTGAGTATTTTCTGAAAAACAAACTTCATAAGTAACTTTTACTGTTCACAAAATATTTACATTTATTAAAACTGTGGTGGTGCAGCAGTTAGCGTTGTTGCCTCACAGCAAGAGGTTCTCCGGTTCGATTCCCAGCTGGAGTTCCTTCTGTGCGGAGTCTGCATGTCCTCCCTGAGGCTGCATGAATTGTAAAAGACATGCAGGTAGGTATGTGTGTGTGGGTGTGCCTCCCTTTAAGGGTGGGCACCGGGCTGGCAACTCAACACCGTAAAAACTCACTGCCAATCATTAGCGGATTGGGGTTCCACTGTGGCGACCCCTAAAAGACTTTTTATTAAAACTACACAAACAGCTATGGTATCAGTTAGGAGGATTCTTTACAGAGAACTGTCAGTGCATTTATAGTCTTTCCATATATTGTATTATAATGCAAATGAACCCCAAATTATATATATATATATATATATATATATATATATATATATATATATATATATATATATATATACACACACACACACACACACACACACACACATACAGACACATTTTTTCCTAAACATCTTGGAAACTGTATAACCTAGACATATATTCTTAGAATATTTTTGTTAAAGCTTTCACATGACAAGACATTCCAATATAAGTGCATGTTTATTGAGATATTTACAGAAATATGAAAACATATGCTTAATTGTATAATTAACAATATAAATAACACTGAATATCTTTCAAGATGTGCAACTTATAGTGCATATATCAAAGAACTTTATTCAACAGTATCTAAGGTTTTACCCAATGTCATGCAACAGTTTGTAAGTCACTTTTTATTTATTTTTTTTTAAGTATTTAGTGCATATGGAAATATTTGTTTATTTTCATAATTACTAACAACTAGTACTATCTCTGGTATAGTGTGATATAAATGGACACTGACAATGAATTTCCCCATCTCCCACCATGGTACATCATGCCATACCCCTCAATAAAATAATGGACTCTCAGTTATGAAAATATGAGTAATTATTGACAAGTGATTAATTTCTCTACTGCAGCATATCCTACATTAACAATCTTAGAGTCATTTTGTTAATAACTCCTTGTACTTTCTAATACTGCCTATTATTGGCTGGTACGTTGCTTAGTTAAAGAGGCCAGACCCAAAAAAAGGTTTGGGCAGCATAAGAAGCTATAGGTGTGAACTGGAAATGTACAGAAAATGGTGTTTTAGGCCTGAGTGAGTTAAAACACTTGGCAAAATTAAGTGATTAACATGTTTTTCAAGCTTGTTATGATTCCCACACTTCTCCTTTCTATTCTGGAGATGACCAGTCTCTGTTTGGCAACGCTAAATGGTTTATAACTTTCAAAGGTGTAAAATGTGTGTTATTCCTACACTTTTTTCTCTCTCGTGGTACTTGGAATCAGGTTAAGCTCCACGTACCACAACAAATTATGAACAGGTCGTTCCAATTACAACTTTGCTTGTTATGTGTTCCTTACATGGAAATCAAGATTCACCTCTTGAACTTCATTGCTGCGGAGAATTTCTTGACATTGACATCTTCAACACTATTTGTTTACTTACCTGCTAACATATCTATTTGCTGACCAGGGTAGAACCAGTGGAATGCTCTGACTTTTTTTTCAGACAGCCTGGGACTACTGTCTGAATAAGTGACTTACTCAGTTTAACACAGTTAGTCAATTGTGGGCTGAAAGTCTCAAACCCTGTACCACAGGAAGAAGCTTATTAAGAGCTCGTACCTTTAATCATTTGTGCTAACTGCCAGACAAAAACATACCCTTAAACCAACAAGCCATGCCAAGCCATTCAAATAACAAGCTGATCGGAGACTCAGTCATAATTTTCTAGTAAATAACATATTCTACATATTCTAGTCTAGCCCATCTTGTGAACCCAAAATGCTAATTTAAATGGAGTTTGGCTAAGACTACTGCACACAAAATATCATCTTTTGGGAGCATGTTTTCTTGTCCAGTGTGGTTTCAGTAAATGTAAAGAAACCAAAACCAGTTCACCAAAACAACGTTTGTCAAAACTGGAGGTTATCTGTTTGTCCACTGTTGTGCAACCTCTGAGTCTGATATTTATAATTTCAGAGGATGTGGGGGTGCCCACCCCCCAGACGGTGGTGCAGGGGGCGTGGCCCCTCCCAAAAAATTATTTTAATATTCACTGAAGGTGCTTTTGGTGAACTGGTTTCAGTTTCTATGCATTTGCTGAAACTGCCTTTGATGAATGAAGATGAATCCTTGTCTTTTATCCCAGCCATTGTCTCGCCATTTGTCCATAGACAAGCAATGACTCTCAAATGACTTGCCTCTATACAGTTTGGCCATCATTTTTATGGCTGTATTCCTTGTCTCACCCACCTTATTACAACACACGCATCTAATCTCTCTCTTTCCTCCAACATCTGTCCTAATAAATTCATCTAAAAGAAGATACTTCATTATCACCAGGACTCTGCTACTGCATTTCAATGGCTGACATCTGAGAAAAGATTTCACTGTTCTCTCAAGTTTTCTTGGGGATCTTAAAGAGTACAAGTTTTTGCCAGCACAACATCTGTACAATGACACAGTCAGATGGATCTATGTCTTCTCTTCCATAACCACTACTCAAACCCCAAACAGTCTAACAATTTTAAATCTCAGCACTGCATCCTGTAAAATGTCACACGGAAAATTGTTTCACAACTACTGCAATGCAGGACTCCCATCTTTCCTCATTAAATAATTTTGTTGTAATTTGTCTCGCACATTCACATACACGATATTTTATTTTTTTTAGACGGAGTATCCCAGAAATACATATTTTCTAAAGGATTTATTAGTGTTGTTGATTTATTAGTGTTGTTGTTTCTCCTACCTGTTCCTTAACAAAGCTCTTGTTCTACCAGGCCTGCCGACACATTTATTGCCTTCAGATTTTACAGTTCTGCTCAGAATAAGTAACAGGACCTATCAGGCCCTCAGGAATTGCTATTTAACTGTAGCTTCCAAACAGGCTTCAAGCCTAATGAATGGAGAGCAGCAACAGTCATCCCTCTGCATAAAGGTGGGCCATCTACAGACCCTGGAAACTGCAGACCTATAAGTCTCACTAATCTCGTATGCAAAGCCATAGAAGGAATTATCATGGAAATTATCAATGATGACATAGGAACCCTCCAAAACTGGACACAACCCAATAAGGTTTCATCAAGGGCAGGTCACTCCTACTCAACCTGCTGGACTTCTTTGAGAAGGTCACCGCACCAATGGATAAGGGCAAAATGATTCACACTGCCTACCTTGAACTGGCCAAGGCATTTGACACAATATCTCACTTGGACATCATTGACAAACTCAAGAGGTTAGGCATAAATACTAATGTCATCCAGAGGATAGCGACCTGGCTCACAGACAGGACTCAGAGTTAGAACTGGGGAGTCCACCTCTACAAAGCCACAAGTGGAGTCCCTCAGGGACTGGTCCTGGCACTTACTTCTCTAAAGTCAAGACCTATGTCAAGGGTCTCTGGCTGACTAAATTTGAAGATGATAGCAAATTACTAACACTCACAGAATCCCCTACCAATACAAATGTTCGCCAGGAAGGGTTGAGACAGACAAATTGTATTAGAGCCATGGGCTAAAACTACATGCCAAGAAATGCATAATAGTATCCTTCAAGAAATCATCCACCCCTAAGAGTCGACCCAGTAGTCAGGGAATTGGGAACACACAGAAACAGTAATCTAGCCTTTGACCATCACATGTCTACAGTAGTGAGTAAATCACTCTATGCTGTGCAACTTATAAACAAAGGTAGAGCATCTGGATCAAAGGAGGTCATTGTTCCACTATATTTTGTATTCATCTGACCTATCACTGAGTACAATGCCCCTCTTTGGTTTGTACCTAACCAGGCACATCCAACAGTTAGAACATCCACAGAGGTTCCTAACTAAAAGAATACAGGGCATAAGTAACATGTCCTATGCAGACCACCTCAAATCCCTATCCATGTGTTCTGTCTCCTACAGCCAATTGAAGGGAGATCTATGCCTCACATACAAGGCATTATCAGACCTCACCCTGTTGGACCTCCTGTGTATCTGTAAAAAAACAGCACCAAAATTACCCATTCTAAAGACTTGAACATTGCCAGTGATATAAATAGGACCTGCTGAAGAGAGAGGTATGCATTCCAGAGGCTACCCTATCTCTGAAAGAGGCTCCCATCCATGTGAAGCATTGTTCTTCCCTAACCTAATTCACGTGCAACTTGGACAATTGGATGCAGAACAGGAAAGCCATCCCTGGTTTGACACCCATATCTCTAATGTGCACAGGCAGCATGTAAATGGTTCATCTCCCAGGCTTCTGATTGTAAATGGTTCATCTCCCAAGCTCCTGCTTATATTTATCAAGGGTACCAGAACATTTCAGACATTTGGAATACATAGCTTGGCTCAAAATGGCCACAGTGGTCATTAGTCTAGTACACACCTATGAATCTATGTACAATGCCAGCCACTAGAGCATGATAAAAATCTATCTTACATGTTTTTTGAAGTTTTTACTTGCCACCCCCACCCAGTCCAGAAAATGTGTACCCCCACAACAGTGAGTCGCAGCATATGATGACTTTGGGCAGGGGGACACTTGAGTTGTGGGTGTCAAAGAACTAAAACCTTGAAGAAAAGAGAAATCCTGGAGAAAGTACAGTTGTGTACACTTACCATAAATGTAGATGTTCGAATGTATTCACTGTTGCAGTCATCACATTTGGGTTATCTGCTTGCAGGTTGCCCTCAGTCGGCCTGATTATCAAAGTCTTGGGTCCTGCTTCGGTTGCTGTCTCATCTTCCATGACGTCAGGAAGTCAGGGGTATAAAGCATGCAGCTGATGCCATTACATCAGTTTTTCTTGCCCCAGATGTCAGGTGCCCCCATAATGGGAAGCAATTATATCCAAGGTTACACCTCCAACAAAAAAGCAAATACACCAAAAAGCTTTAAGCATAGTAATCAAGAATAGAGCTACAGTCAACAGAAGTCAGGGGGCTGGAGGGAGGGTAACCAGGACTGCAACAGTGAATACACTCGAACATCTACATTTATGGTAAGTGTTCACAACTGTACTATGTTCTTCATGTTTTGCTGTTGCAGTCATCACATTTGGGTATATTCCCAAAGCTAAGGATGGGAGGAGGCAATTAGATAGCATCTGGACCAGCTAAAAGGCCCTGCAAGACTACAGTGGCAAAGCCAGCTCTGGATTTAGAAAGAATTGGCAAGTGGTAATGCTTGGTGAAGGTATGTACAGAACTCCAGGTAGCAGCTTCTAGGATGTCCCTGGTAGGGACACCTCTGAGAAAGGTTGTAGAGGTAGATGCAGCTCTGGTTGAATGTGGTCTTATCCCCTGTGGGGTAGGTTTTCCATGGTGCTTATAGCAGAAATGAATGCAATGACCTATCTACTTAGAAATGGTTTGCTTTGAAGTGGCCTTCCCCTCTGCCCCTGCAACAAATGCCACCAGCAGCTGTTCAGATTTCCTGAGTGGCTTAGTTCTGTCCAGGTAAAATCTAAGTTGTCTGTGCACATCCAAGTAGTGCAGTATTCATTCCCCTTTGTTCTGTGGATTAGAAAAGAAAGTTGGCAAATTAATTGACTGATTAAGGGCCACACTGGATACCACCCTGGGCATAAATGAGTGATTGGTCCTGAGGGACACCCTGTCTGCATGAAAGATGTTGAAAGGCTCCACTGCCATGACGGCCTGTAATTCAGACACCCTTCTTGCTGAAATGATGGCTAGAAGGAAGGCTGATTTCCAAGAAAGGAATTTCAACTCTGCATTTCCAGCTGGCTCAAAGGGAGGAAGAGTGAGCTTTTCCAATACAGACTTAAGGTCCCAGGCTGGAGTAGGGACTCTCCTGGGTGGTCTTAAGTTTTTGGCCCCTTTGAAGAATTGCTTCAGCAGTGGATGAGAGAAGAGGGGTGGTTCTGTGTTGTAATGTGCTGAAATGGCTGAGGCATGAATTTTGATGGAAGAAAAGGAAAGGCCCTTGTGAAGCATCTCAGTTAAGTATTGAAGAATATGGGGTGAATTAGGTACTGCTGTGCTCATCCCTCGCGTTTGGCTTCAGGAACAGAATCTTTTCCATTTTTCAGCATAGGATTTTCTAGTACCAGGCTTCCTTGCCTCCAGAATGACATCCATCACGTGCTTACTGAGGGATGGTCAGGTAATTAGCCAGGCTGCAAGGTTCAGAGTTTGAAGCTGTGGGTGCAGAATCTGGTCCTCCTGCTGGGACAGCAGGGCAGGGGTCTGAGGCAGCATGTGACACACTGCACAAGAGGGGGCACCAGTGTTGGCGAGGCCAGTCTGGTGCAATCAGTATTGTCCTTGGTCTGTCCTGTTTGATCTTTAGTAGCACTTTGGAGAGGAGAGGCAGATGGGGAAAGGCATAAACTTATAGGTTTTTCCAGGTGAAGGACAGGGCATCCACTTTCCAAGCTTGTTTGTGAGGAGTCCTTGTGCAGAATTTGTCCAATTGGTAGTTCTGAGGGGAGGCAAACAGGTCTATCTCTGGGCTCTCCCATTTGTTTGTCAACATGTTGAATATCTTTGGTTCCAGTTTCCACTCATGTGGGTCCATGAGACTTCTGCTTAGGTCATCTGCCAGTGTATTTAGCTTTCCTGGCAGGAACTGGGCCTGTAGGTGCACTTGGTAGCTCAAGGCTGTGTTCCACAGAGCCATGGCTAATCTGCAGAGAGGGTATGAGTGGGTTCCCCTCTGCTTGTTTATGTACCACATAACAGTGGTGTTGTCCGTCTTTACCAATAATTGTCCTGTAAGAATGTGGTTCTTGAAGGCTGTCAGATTATTCTGTACAGCTAACATTTCTTTTTGATAGATATGCAGGTGCATTTGACTTGGGTTCCATTTGCCCTGAATGCACTGCCTTACAAGTAAGCCCCCCATGCATAGTCTGATGCATCTGTTGTTAGGGTTTGGGTGGCAGGGGGTAGAGTGAATGGCAGTCCCTTGTTTTGGTGGCAGTCCTCTGCCCACCAAAGGAACTCTATCTTTAGACAAGGTATGATAGGAATCATTGATTTGACACCATAGGCTTTTTAGATACCATTGTAGTTTCCTCATATGCAGTCTTGCATATGGATTTAGTAGAATGGAAGAGACCATAAACCCCAGTGCTTGCAGTATTTTCCTTGCAGATAGCTGGGTCTTTGTGGCCAGTAGATTGAAGTAGGCTGTCAAATGAACTTGTTTCTCTGGTGTGAGGTAGGTCACCTGGAAGTTGTAGTCAAGCTTGCTCCCAGCAATACAATTTGTTGGCAAGGTACAAGATTTGATTTATTTTCGTTTACGGTGTATCCCAGAGAAGTTAGCAATTTCTTTACAAAGGCCAGATGATTTAATAGTATGTCCTGGCTTTTTGTCTGAATTAGACAATCATCCAGGTATGGGTATATTTGAATATTTCTTTGCCTGCAAAATGCAATGACTGGAGCTAGGCACTTTGAGAATACCCTGGGTGCAGTAGATAAGCCAAAGGGCAGTGCAGAGAACTGATAGTGCATGCGAAGGTATCTTCTGCAAGATTCCCTTATTGGGATGTGCAGCTAGGCTTTGTTTAAATCCAGTGTTGTCAACCAGACATTTTTTGCCTAGCATGGGAAGCAGCTGATGAAGAGTTAGCATCTTGAATTTTGGGATTACCAAAAATGTGTTTAGGATAGACAGGTCCAGGATAGGACGCCAGGCATTGCCTTTCCTGGGTACCAGGAAAAGTCTTGAATAAAAACCTTGCCCCCACTCTTCTTCTGGGACAGGTTGAATATGCTTAAAAGAGAGAGAACCTGCTTTTGAACCTTTGCCCACTGATTGGGGGTAGGTCTGACCAACCGTTTGGGGTTGGTAAGGAGTGGAAGTGGAATCTGTATCCTTGGGAAACTATATTTAGAAACCATTTGTCCTGGGTAATGAGGTCCTAATTTTTTGCATGCAGGGTGATCTTTCCCCCTAAAGGGGCAGTCAGTTGAGCAGGGCTTGGAAGGTTTAAAATTAAGTCATTGAGACAGTTTATCATAGGGGGAGGTCTTACTACTCCCTGCTTTGGAAGTGGGAGCCCCCCACTGCTTAGTCCTGTAAGCACCCTGGGACTGAAGCCTGGGTGTTCTGCTGGTTCTGGGTTTGGACTGAGAAGACCTGGAAGAGGCAGGAAAGGACAAATTCTTAGAGGGCCAATGCTTACTAAATCTGGGAGGCTGTACTTGCAGGAAATCTTTAACAGTTTGCATAGATTTAGCTTTTTCCTCCATCTCTTTAAGTACTACTACTGCTAAACAGGCAGTCTTGGTTTAAGGGACCATCCAGTAATTTAGCTTTAACATGATCTGGCAAAGATTGCTCCTTAAGCCAAGCATGCCTTCTAAGTACAAACCCAGAGACAGCAGCCCAGTACAGGAGGGATAGCTAAAGGCCTGTGTTGAGGCAGGAGTAAGAATTCCCTAAGCATCTTTTTGGAGTCAGAGTAATCCTGGCTTTCCCAGCAGAAATGCTACCTAAGAGTATGCAAGGTTTCACCAACAGAGAAGTCCTCTGGAGGGGAAGCAGAGGCAATGGATTCCTCTGCATCAGAATCCTCATAGGTAGATAAGGGAAAATCCTGGTCATCAGAAAAAACAGAAATTTCAGAATCCTGATCAGAAGAATCAAAAGGAAAATCAGTTCTAGGTCTCTTAGAGGGAGAAGGGTGGCTTCCCCTGATCAGAGTAATAAGGTCTTCAGCCATTCTTATTTGTTTTTTAGGCATAGGGGCCTGACCATATAGCCTGGGCATCTGTTTTCTGGGCGTGGATCGAGTTTTAGGCCTTAAAGAAGAAGACGGCGTCAGTTTAATATGCAAGTCAGTATGCCCGAATACACCCTCAGAAGCCAGTGCCTGCACAGCGGCTCCAGACTCATCCAAGGTAGAGACATCCACAGGTTCCACAGTCGAAGAAGCATCTCACAGCATACCAGACTCTGAATGGGTCTCAGTAGAGGCCTGTGAATCTGAAGTAGTGGGTATCAAGGGCTGCGAAAGCCCTTCACTGAGTACTGGCGAACTGGCGACTAGCTTAGGAGAAGCGTTGTCGGCAGCTTTGGACCTATGCAGTCTGCCTCTGTCTTTATCTTTGCGTTTTTTTAGACACGCCGGTAGTCTGGTGGCTTACCGAAGCCATTTTTTGATAATTTAACTTAGATGCGAAAATGAATCAATGACGAATAGTATGAGGTTTGAATAAGGCACAAAACCGACAGCGAGGTACATTGTGGTCTGGCCCTAGGCAAGAAATGCAGTACAAATTAAAATATTTATGAGGTATTTGCTTTCCACAAGAAATACAATTGTAAACTTTTACTGACATCGGTTTAGAGCAAGAAAAAAAGATTCCCCAATGGGGTACTTAGCTTAATTGAAGCCTTCGAATCTGAAACTCAAATGAAAATTTCAGGAGTCGGCCGACCGGCACTTGCAAACTGCTTCTGCTTCTGCTTCGGGTACCGCATGGCAAGAAAGACTGATGTAATGACGTCGGCTGCATGCTTTATACTCCTGACTACCTGACATCATGGAAGATGAGACAGCAACTGATGCAGGATCCAAGACTTTGATAATCAGGCTGGCTGAGGGCTACCTGCAAGCAGATAACCCAAACGTGATGACTGCAAGAGTGAAACACGAAGAACATCTAATACTGAATAAATTATGTGCAAGGAGCAATGCACAGAAATTAAATTCTGTATTACTGATGTGCCTTGAAAATCTAGCATATCTGTAGTTGTAGTCGCCTTAAGTGTTTCAGATTGTTTTCAATAAATATAAGTAAAGCAGTCTTCCTTTTTCCTTGTCAACTGGTTCCCTTCAAAAAAAAATAGCCAGTTTAAATCTTTGTAATCCTTAGAGAGTTCTCCACCCTGGACATAATCCAAAATGTATCACACATATCATATCCAGGAAATAAATCATCACACAACGGCATTTATTTATTTGCTGCCTGGGGCCATGTTGTTACTTCAGTAAGACACAATATAACTCAGTGTCTGAGCATGTATCTGGGTCAGCAGTACAGACTCTCAGGACGTGAAATAATATATATGTCTCCTGGAAGTTGAATGGTTCGATTCTTACCTCATTAAAATGTTAAATGTTTCCTAGGAGAGGTAGGCTCCAGATGTTCCTAAAAACTCATCCAAGGATAATTCTGTATGAATGAGTTTGCATAGGTTATATTAAAGTAGATTATTTGGGGTGAGTTTATGCAACTACCCTCAAGAGGGGAAATAATGCACCAGCTATCAAGAAAATTTCTCTGGAGCACAGCAGTACTGAAATAAGTTGTGTCTAGGGAGATGAAGTTTCACAGAAGGAACTTTGTTAATGATCCAAACTGCAACATAAATGTTAAGATCTTGTAAATGAATTGTTTCTTTAGTCCAAAGCCAAGCATAAATAGCCATATGAAAATCCTAGTCTCTTAATAGATAGATTTAATTTCCTGAACACAATTCCTATTTTCTTTTCATACAAAAGGAACTAATTACTTAACATGTCATCTCCACTGTCACCAACCATTGGTCTATCATTGAATAGACTAGGATGCACTCGCTATAAATGTTTAATGATCAAAACAACAGAGAAAATAAGTGAACAAGTAGGAGAGGTGTACCATGAGTTCTAATGCACAATACAAACAACAGCAGTGTAAGCTTTGGTCAAGTGAAGCCAAAATATGCCAACGGTTAGAGTGAATGAACACAGGCTGTGGGTTCTAATGCACAATACAAACAGCAGTAGTGTAAGCTTTGGTCAAGTGAAGCCAAAATATGCCAACGGTTAGACAGAAGGAACACAGGCCATGGGTTCTAATGCACAATACAAACAGCAGCAGTGTAAGCTTTGGTCAAGTGAAGCCAAAATATGCCAGCTGTTAGAGTGAAGGAACACAGGTACATCAAACAGTGGCATTTCTATCAGACTTCTGTGTCCATCTCCATTTTAAGTCATCTCCCTCACATGTCATGGTTCTCAACATGCTATATGTGTATGTAATAATTATCTTTTTATATGTAGAGTTAATTTTTCTTCCTATGGTTAAGTAGTTTCCTCCCCAAGATGGTATCAAAACAAGGGCAACATCATGTTTAGATGTGGCCGGCATTGACAAGGAGTGACCTGTTGGCATGTGCTAACAGAAAAGCCCAAGAATCAAAGCATTAAAAGTACAAAGTCAATATCAGCTTTGGGCCACACTTTACAGTTTGACATCCCCAATAAATGTTATCACTAACCTCTCTTCCTCTAACTAAAGATGTGTGTGTTTTTTTTATATAGAAAAGTTCAGATCAAAGAAATCCATTATTTATTTTTAGATTCAGACATGGTAACAGATAGGTTTAAGATAATTTTGATTAAGGTGTCAGTCACTAAGCTCACAACAGTTAACTACAGGTATAGGACAGAAAGGAACTTGGTCACTTAAGAGGACAAAGCAGTGAAGGTGGAAATGGTTGACTTGGATATGAAACCATGTAGCTACATTTTGACTTTATAAATTATTGTAGAGATATAAAATTATTAATTTCCAATGTAATTGTAGCAGATGGTATGGAAAAAATTAAAGGATGATCCATGCAGGCCTCTTCTTAACTGCATAAAGAAAGCAGCCTGCTCATTAGACTGAAGCACCCTGCACATAAGCCCCCACCCCAGACCACTCATTATTAAACTGTTATATTACTTAGACAATCAAGATATTTAAAAAATCCTCAGCAACTGTAGAATGTGTTTTGGGACTTAACAACTGTTAGAACTGTAGCAGATCTGCTATGGCATTTTAGGCAGGACAGTGGTGTGTTTAAATCTTTGTGTGACAATCTAATAGCTGTTTTTTTTTTTTTTTGTAAATTCAGGATGTATAATCCTGCAGCAGTCCAGATCCTAGTGAATGACTCGCACCTGCCTTTAAGCACTTCAGTATATGTGTGAACCCAGTTCTAACTGAACAGAGAAATGCCTTATAGGTTCATAGGTGTGTACTAGGCTAATGGTCCTGGAGACTTTACAAGCCTAGCCCATAGGATTATCCTGGCATCATGCCACTCAACCTTAGTTCCAGTGCCTCTGTCGAGCAGAGCCACTGGAGTGATCCCCGGGGTAAATTTTCTATTTCCCACCTACTCATTAAGATTTCTCTTGAAGAGGGCCAGTTAGGCACTCTGCTTGACATGTATGGGAAGTCTATTCCATTGCATGGCAGTCTCTGGGTTATGAACCTATTCCTCCAGCTTGTTCTGTTGATTGTGGTAATGAAGTTGAGGTCTCTGGAGCGTTTAATGAGGAGGGACTGGGATTTATTTAGATGTAGCATTTCTAACAGAGCTGGGTTAGAGATGACTTTGTAAGTCAAGCAGAGATTACCGCCAAGTAGGTGATATGAGACAGAGAATAGTTGGAGTTTTTTGAGTCTGTCCATTTAGGACAGGTGTTTATGGCCTAGGATCCTCTTTGTGAGGTACTTTTGCGGCCTCTCCAGTTGTTGCAGGGGTCTAGTGAGGTACATGCCAAATTGGGCATTGGACTCGATGATTGGCCTAATGAGGGAAGAGTAGAGGGAGACAATGACCTCTTTCTTCCTGGATGCAAAACCCTTAGTAATGAGATGTGCCACATAGAAGGGCTTTCTGACCACAGTGACAATGTGGTGGTCAAAAGAGAGGTTGCTGTCAACCTGTGTTCAAAGATCTCTTATAGCACCTTCTGTGTCCAGTGGACTACCATTGATGTGGTAATTCATGGGAACTGGGTTTTTCCCAAAGGGGATGATGACACATTTTTTGGCATTGAGCTTAAGGCCATGGTTCTGACACCAGTTTTTGGTCTCAGTGAGGCCTTTCTGTAGGATGTCGACATCAATTGGGAAGTTAATTATGGCTCCCAGCTTGCAATCATCTGTGAACTTTGTCAGCCAGAGTCCCTTCGTGTTGGCCTAGACTTCAGAGAAGTAGATACCAAACAGGAGAAGACCCAGAGCTGAACCCTGTGGGACTCCACTTGTGACTGGTCAGCAGTCTGACTTGTAATCAGCTACTTTCACACTGTGGGTTCTATCTGTGTGCCACTTTGCAACTCACCTAGTGATTATAGGGGTTGATGCCTAGCTTAGTGAGTTTTTCTATGATTCTTGACTGGGGAATGGTATCAAAGGCCTTGGCCAGATCAAGGGAGGCTGTATGAACCACCTTGCCTTCATCCACAGCTCTGGTCACTGACTCATGAAAGTCAACCAGGTTGATCAGGCATGATCTACCCTTCACAAAACCAAACAGTGTAGGATGCAGTGTTTGAAGATTCCCTATATCCTTGTTTATTAGGTCCATGATGATGCGTTCCATAGCTTTGCATATAAGACTCATCAGGCTAATGGGGTGATAGTTCCCAGGGTCTGTAGTTGCTCCTCCTTTGTGGAGAGGGATGACTGTAGCAGTGCACCATTCGGTAGGGACAAATCCTGAGGTGAAGCTGTGACTGAACAGGGCACACAGGTGAGGTGCCAGTTCACTCTGTAGTTCATGTAGAACACAGCCAGGGATATTGTCAGGTCCCATAGAATCTGTATTCTTGGCCTTGGGCAGTGCTGTTCTAACCTGTGCAGCAGTTAATACTGGGAGCCTAGCAATCTACTGGTATTGTGAATAGTCCTTTGGTGGGGGAGAGGGGGTAAATTTGGCACTGAATCTGTTGGCCAGTATATTGGCAATATCTGTTGGCTCGGTATAGGAGGTGCCATTGTGCAATAGCTCTGAGCAAATCTGGGTATTGCCATGGAGATTCTTTACATAACTATAGAAGGCCTTGTGGTTGTCTTTACTATCTGCTGCAATTCTGTTTTCATAGCTAGCTTTAGAGGATTTGATGAGGGAGCTCAACTTTTTGTTGAGGCTGATACGGGAGTTTTTCCAGTCTTGGGACTTCACCTTATTCTGCATCAGTTTTTCTCCTTCTATTGTAGAGTTTGTTTATGGCAGGGGACCACCACATTGGCTTCCTTTTTTTGGAGGAGAGTGTCTTGGTTCTATTGGGTATGGCGAGATCCATGCATTTGTGTACGTGTTTGTGCAGGCCATTAGTGTATGACTCGGCGGTCATGCAGCTGTTCACCAATTACATGGGTGCTGTGAAGTTAGCCACCTCTGTTTTTAGGAGCCCAAAGTTAGCTTTGGGGAAGTTTTTCATGGTGGTTACCTTTGTGAAGGGTGGGGTGGGAGGGATATGACGTTCCAAAGTGATTAGTTTGTGGTTGGATCTAACCAGGGAGGAGCTGACTATTGGTATAGAGCAATGGTCACTCGTGTTAATAATGACCAGGTCAAGGATGTTGCTACTTCTAGTGGGGGTAAGAATGAGCTGGCCCAGGGCATTGGAATTAATGAATTCCAGGAAATGTTGGGCAAGTGTATTGGTACATGAGTAGTTTCCCCAGTTAATGGAGGAGTAGTTGAAGTCGCCCAGTATAAGAGTGTTAGGTTGGACCCTAATTTTCTCCAGGGTGCTTAGGAATGTGGAGTGCGAGTCTTGGGACATGGTTGGGGACCTATAGCAGGCTATGACCTAAATCGTTGTCTTACCCAATGTTAGCTGCACCTGAAGTATCTCTGATGTGTTATGTTGGGTTATCAGTCTGGAGGTGTGTGCATCCTTTATGAATATGGAAACACCACTGCCTTTGGCACTTTGGTCCAAGTTCTGGGGCCAAAAGGTGTGGAATGAGTTAAAGTCTGGTCATGCAGGGGTGCTTTCTGCTGCCTTGAACCAGGTCTCTGCTACAGCACAAATGTCATTGTTCTCCATTTTAAGGAGTGCTTCCAGTGAGTGTATTTTGAGATTTAGACTTCTCCTTGTGTATTATTCTAGTACATTATTAATGTGTTGATTTTTACATACTGTAGTTTGACTATAAGTATGACAGTGTTTTGCAAGCAGAGGACATGTGAGTGTGGAAGAGCAATACTTCAGGTCAAAGCTAGCTTGGTACAGACTTAATAGGTGTGGCACAGTGCTGTGGGGAGGGTGCAACAGTCACTTAAGTGAGAAAATATTCAACAGTTTTAATCTTACTATATTTAATGGAGAACATCAACTAAAACAATATATAAAAAGTTTGCCTCAGACTGTAACCCCCTCACCCCCACCCCAATACATAGAGTCAACTAACAAGATGCATTAAGTCTGAGGTTACCAGAGGTCCACAGGTACTTACTAGACAATTGATCCATGAGGATCTTTAGAAGCCTGGCCCTGCATTCCAATGATCTTTCTGATCTGTGTAATTTAAGTACAAATAACCCAGAACCAAGCAGAATATTTGCATTACCCCTACCCATAAGGGACAAGGGTGCCAAACCAGGGATGAATTTTTGCTTTCCCATGCATTCATTCATGTTACATTTGATTAGATTAAGGGAAGTAAGTTTCTTTATGTGGCGAGGACGATCATTCCAAAGTGGAAATCTCTGTGATACAGCTCTTTTCCTCCAAAATATTCTGTTTATGTTGTAGAAGAGATTAACATCTTTTGGGCAGGTGTTTATGCACCAGTGACCTTGTGGAGTGGATGTGAGGTAGATATGAGAGGATAGGGTCTGCTGAGGCTTTATACATGAGGCAGAGATCTCCCCTTAGTTGCCTGTATGATACAGAGAAGAGGGACAAGGCTTTGAGAACATCAGTACAGTTTTTATGATTTAGGCCCTTGATTTTCTTGGTGAGAAAGTATTACGGTTGTTCAAGTTAAGTGTTTGTACATGTACATACTGGTGGGGGCACTGTACTCCATGGTCAGCCTAGTAAGTGCTGAATACAGTGAAGTGATCACATCCCTGGATATAGACACTATACTCTTCCAAATAAAATGTGCAGTGACAAAGGGCTTTCTTACAATAGTAGAAACAAAGCTCAGAATAAGTCCTATTTTATTGATATCTGGATGAATTCTGCTTTTAATTAGTGTGAACAGGATTCTGAGTTTCAACCATGTAGACAGTTTAAGTTAAAGTTCATGTAGGTGCTTTTTGCAAAACACCATATCACTACTAATAAAAAACTAAGATAAATAAATAGGTAATTACAGTATGAATGAAATATGACTAAACTCATCCAACTATGCCATCACAAGCCAATTCACATAGGTTTTTTTTTTTTTTTTTTTTACAGCCTACCTAAAACCAGCCTGAGTAGAACACTCCTTTAGCCAACAAGGCAGCACATTCCAGAGGTATAGGGATTGTTAATAACATACACAGAAACAAGAACTTTCTAGATTTACCTGTGAAACTGGTAGCAGCCCATCAGGAACTGAAAGTAGGAACAATACCAGGCAGTACAACAAAACAAGCTCCTTTAAGTAGTAGGGACCGCGGTTGTGAATGGAAAAATAAACTAAAACTAGTAGTTTAAAAATAATTCTATAATGAATTGGGAGCCAATGAAGGCTGTAGTAATCCCTCCAGGAAGACATCTTTTCCAGCTCAGGGACTTAGCTGTAGGAACCTTTTAAATATTTGAAATATATCTTCTGGCAAGTGAGTAGATACAAAGAATTGCCTGCAATCATAATCTATATTCCTGTCTTTAAGAGAATGTATCCTACTTAATTTAGTAGCATACTACAATGAAGCTGGGTTAGCCTTTTCTGTCTTTGGTCATCCCTTTCTTTTCTATGGATTTGCTTTCTCAATGCTATTGGTCAGCTGCACTGTGGCCTTTTAATGGGTGAGCAAATCTCCAGGGTACCTTGGTGCTTGTACCAGCAACAGCTTAGTGGCAGGGTGAGGGTGGTATTCTTTGCTTGATCACCAAGTAATCATTAGTTAGGAAGCCTTTCACTGTTATTTGTTTTGTGTGTTGTTGATGGTAATAATAATAATAAAGGACAGCCTTGCAATTTTAATCTGTATAATCCATGAGGAAAAAAAAAAAAACTAGCACTAGTTTCCACTACCACATGTGGAGATTACCTGGCCAACCATACATATTCCCAGATAACATTTTAAGTGACAGAAGCTTGTAGGACAAAGGCTCAATAGAATAAGGGATGCCTTAAGCACACTGGTTCCCGGTGAAGGTATGCAAAATGACGAGATGAAACATCCTTAAAAAAAAGCTTTATCATAGCTTGCACCTGCAGATGATTGGGAGAATTATTTGATTAAGCTTTTCTGCTCCTGTAAGTTATGTTAGTGAGTTACTACGTAGCAATTAGGGGAAGATCTTCAGTCATTTCATTTGCACCCAGCTCAAGCTGAGTGGCAGAGTAAGTGAAGGTATTTTGTTTTTGTTTTTTTATATAAAGACAATGGGCTAAAATGGATTATGTGTTGCTCATGCGGTTTACGTCCCTCTGTCACTGTCTTTCCTAGCAATCCATAACTTCATTGGACTACAGTTTCAACTCTCATCAGAACATTCTTAGTTTTAATTGCATCTATTTTGCATTTGTTTTGGGACTGATTATTTTTGCTCAAATTATATTTATTTTCATGCCTTTTTTTAGAACAAGAAATAATAAAGAATATAAGGTGGTAACTATCATTATTCTTACAAAGATGATGCAAGTCCGAGAATCCTGACTGGCTAATGAACCACTGTAGCAACAATAACACACTATACCTACCTGAGCCAAAAAAAATCTAATTATTGATGAGTCACTGTACATTAGCAAAGAGGCATTCCAGTCTTGTGTTGTCATCACTGAATTCTCATCCAAGTGGTCATATCTTACCTCTTAATGAGTATTGCTGCATTTAGACACAGCTATGGCTGAGATACTCAGGTTAAAACTTTGTATATTTGGGGCACCCTAAAAACTACCTTCACTTTCTTTGACACCCTGAACATACTTTGTATGATTTTATCTTTTCCCTTCCTGAGGAATGTTGTTGTATACAAACCTTTTGCAGAATATGCAGCTTTTTGCAGTATTCAGTACATCTCAATGTATTCTCTTCATATTTGTTTGTGCTTCAGTGCATTCCTTTACTTGGAGGTCTGGATCTCTTCTTACTACCCTCCATCTAGTCTCTTCTACAAACTGCAGAGCCAAATAGGTTTATACATGTCAAATTTAGGCCAATGTCATAACTACAAGTACCGTAGCCTGGAATGAGCTGTACATGTAGCAAATTCCCCCAAATTTAGATTATCACAAACCACTAAACTAAAAGCAACCATATAAGGAAGTATATCATTTAACCATAAAAATATCCTACCAATACATATAAACCTTTGTTTTATATAGGGGCAGGATTACCTCACATCATCCTTAGGGAGAGGGTGTGTACCCCATTTCAGCCAACTACATTTTATAATCAACTCTGAGTTTGTAGATCAGTACACAAGACAGCTTCATACATGTGCAAGAGACATATGCATGCATGTTCACAAACACTACCTGCGCCATGTGCATGTACGTACACAAACACGACATGCCACATATGCATGCACGTTCACAAACTCTACTTGCAGTACAGATTAAATATTCATAGCAACTCCTTCTGCAGAGTGCATACTTAATTACAAAGACCACTGGCAAATGCAAAAAAGCACATGAATAATGAGGAAAACAAGGTTCAGCACAAACAAACCACTGAGTTATTCCACTTGGTAAATGCTGTGTCCCTCACACGACAAGCAGACTATTAATAACAACCAACCAACTTGACTTATTTCTCTCACTGTATAAGACTTAACATAATCAGAAAGTCTACCAGCTGAGAAGCAATGCATCATTTCTCCCTTTATAAAAAAATTAATTCAATAACACTTGGCAGTAAACAATTTTCTAGGTTGTACTTTGACAACAGTATTACAGAGCTGCTATTCACAACATGAATCTGTACATTATATGAACTTTCAGTTATTATAGGTTCAAAAGTGTTTACTAGGCTAATGACCACAATGGCCTTTTTAAGCCTTGCTATACATCCCAAATCCTTTCAAGTTCTGATATCCTTAGTAAGTGTAAGCATGGGCCTGTGAGATGAATCATTTACAGGTTACCTGTTTCCATTAGAGACATAGGTGCCAAACCAGGGATGAATTTCCAGTTTCCCATACAGTTGTCCAAGTTGCACTTGAATTGGGTTAAGGAGGACCTCTGCTTCACATGGATGGGGAGCCTGTTCCATAGACGGGGTAGTCTCTGGGATACATACCTATCTCTCCAGCAGGTCCTATTTATATCACAGGCAGATCCTATTTATATCACAGGCAAGGTTTAAGTCTTTAAAATGGGTAATTCTGTTATTGTTGTTTTGTGGATATGCAGGAGGTCCATCAGAGTAGGTTCTGACAATGCCCTGTATGGCAGGCATACATGTCTCCTCAAAAGCCTGTAGGAGACAGAATACAGGGATAGGGCCTTGAGGTGGTCTGCATAGGACATATTACTTATACCCTGTATTCTTTTAGTGAGGAACCCCTGTGGACATTCCAATTGTTGGATATGCTGGGTTAGGTGCATACCAAAGGGGGCATTGCACTAAATAATTGGTCTGATGAAAGCCAAACACAGTGGAACAACGACTTCCTTGGACTTATTTGCCATACCTTTGTTTATAAGTTGTGCAACGTAGAATGATTTCCTTACCACTGTAGACACATGATGATCAAAGACTATATTACTATCTATTGGTGTCCTTAAGTCCCTAACTACTGTGTCAACTCTAAGGGGTGTGTTGTCAATATGATAGTTACCAGGGATAGATGACTTCCCAAAGGATGCTATTATGCATTTCTTGGCATTTACTTTAGTCCATGGCTCTGACACCAGTTGTTTGTCTGTGTCAACCCATCCTGGAGAACATTTGTGCCAGTGTGAGATTCAATGACAACTCCTAATTTGCAATCATCTGCAAATTTAGTCAGCCAGAAACCACTGACATTGGCCTTGACTTTTGAGAAGTAAATGCCAAAAAGGAGCAGTCCAAGGACTGATCCCTGAGGGATTTCACTTGAGACTGGCCTCTGTGGAGGTGGACTCCCCAATTCTAACTTCCTGGGTCCTGTCTGTGAGCCAGTTGGCTATCCACCGGGTAACATACGGGTTTGTACCCATCCTCTTGAGTTTGTTAACAATGCCCGAGTTGGGTACTGTGTCAAATGCCTTGGCCAGGTCAAGGTAGGCAGTGTGAACGATTTTGCACTCATCCATTGCTTTCGTGACCTTCTCAAAGAAGTCCATCAGGTTGAGTAGGCATGATCTGCCCTTCACAAAACCAAACTGGGTTGGGTCCAGTGTCTGGAGGTTTATTATATATCTCTATTGATCATCTCCACAATAATTCTTTCCATGGCTTTACATACAAGACTAGTGAGAGTTATGGGTCTGTAGTTTCTAGGGTGTGTAGATGGGCCACCTTTGTGCAGACGGATGACTGTTGCCTTTCTCCATTCATGAGGCATGAATCCTGCTTGGAGGCTACAGTTAAATAATAATTCCAGAAGCCCTGATAGGTCATGTTTCATGCTATTTAGAAGGGATCCTGGGATATTGTCTTCTGGGCCCATTGATGCAGTGTTCTTGGTCTTAGGGAGAGCATTAAGGATCCCTTTCCCTAGTGATAGCAGGAGGAGTTATATTTGATGACATTTTCTGACAGAAGGTTGAGGGGAAGAGAGGAGTAAAGCTGGAGCTGAATTTATGAGCCAGGAGGTTTGCTATATCTACTGGCTCGGTATAGGTGGCTCCATTTACAATGAGCTCTGCACACAGTTGTGTGTTGCCTTTGAGGTAGTGGACATAGTTAAAGAATGCTTTGTGGTTGTCCTTGACCAGGGAGGCCAAACATACCTCAGTTTTGGCTTTGGCATACTATTTGTCCTTTGAGTTGTTTGCTTAGTTTGGTAAGAGTGCGTTTATCCTTCTGGGTGCTGCACCTCCTAATTTTTGCCATGATTTTCTTCCTCCTGCTATACATATGATTGATTTTGTGATTCCACCAAGATGGCTTGTTTTTTGAGTTAGTTCTGTACTGCTTCCTGTTAGGTACATTTGCCTCTATGCAACTATTAGCATGCTTGTACAGGGTTTCTGTGAACAGTTCTACATAGGTAGAAGTGTTCTCAGAGTTTATAGGGGCTTGAAATTTTGCTAGGTTCTCACTTAATAGCAGGAAGTTAGCCTAAGACTAGTTCCTGAATATTCCAGGTTTAGCTGGGGGTCCGGTATATATTTTTACTTCAAAGGAGATCATTTTGTGGTCTGACCTTACCAGGGAAGGCATTACAGTAGGGGGTGTGCAGCACTCTCCCATACTAGTAAAGATCAGATCCAGTATGGTTGCACCCCTGGTTGGTGTACTGACTGTCTAGTCCAAGGAGTTTGTGTTTACAAAATCCAGGAATCTCTGTGCATGTACATTTGGTGTCGTATAGAATTCCCAGTTAATAGTGAGGCAATTAAAGTTTCTCATGAATATGGTATTGGGTTGGATGGTTAGTGTTTCTAATAAGTTTAAATACATAGTATGGATTTCCTGGATCATAGAGGGGGACCTAAAGCTTACAAGGAAATGGTATTGGATTTTACCTATGGTTATTTGAACATGGAGCAGCTCAAGTGCATTGTCCTGTTTGACCAGCCTTGAAGTATATTTATTTTTTATGTAAATAGAGACACCTCCACCTTTAGTCCCTGCCTGTGAAGTAGTTGGCCTAAATGTGTGGCAGGCATTATAACCTTGCACTGTTTGTGTGCTCTCCGTAGCTTTAAACCATGTCTCAGTGACCATGCAGACATCAGCATTCTCTAGGGTGAAGAGAGCTTTTAGGGAGAGGAGTTTTTTGTTTAGGCTACTAGCATCAAGCAATAATACCTTTAGATTTTCTTGGTTTTGATTTGCTATGTCAGAAGTACTTTCAGTTTGGCATTGCCTAAAGGCACTATGGGGGAAGACAACATTTTAGCTAATATTGAGTCTGACTATAACATAATGAAACTTTCATCTAAACAGCTGTTAAAAATACAAATTTCTGAGCAAAACAGCTCAAAAATATTATGTTGTACACAACATTCCTTGGACAAATTCAGCTACTAACATATATGTTTATGACCCAGCCATAATTCTCAGCATATCTGTAACCATAATGGCATCATTCTGCCTTTAAAGTGCAGTATTCTACCATAAGCCAACAGCATAATGCATTGCTTGACAAAATCAGTTGCAAGCAGTGGTCAGATAACGCTCTAAGGTCAACACAGATTAGGCTGAAGACCTGTAAGTTGACTGGAGTGAAAGCACAACAGTTCAAGGAAATACTCAGGGCTCTAGCACCTGAAGGAGAAGAGGAAATAGGTGGAGTTGAAAAAGAATGGCAGCGACTCAAAATAGCACGTGTGAGGACTACAGAACAGATATGCGGCTGAGCTAGTTATAGAAATAAGGTATGTAAGGAAAGTTGGTGATGGAATACTGGTTGGCTAACAAAGCAGTTGCAATAGCAAAGAACAAGGCATCAAAGTCACTCTGCCAGCTTCTGGAACATGACTCAGCAGGTGGCACAAGAACTCTTATCATGTAGCAAACCAAAGACAGAAAGATCAGGAAGATAATTAACATACACACTTCATAAGGGATGCCAGCAATAAACTGTTCACTAACCCAAAAGATATCAAAAGCAGACAGAAGTACCTCCAGCAGTTTCTAAATGATTAAACCCTACAGAAGCTGTAGTGCCCCAGAAACAGGCTATTATGAAAGGAGAAGAGGAGCCCACCCTAGAAGAAGCAAGAGCTACACTAAGGAAAATGAAGTCTGGGAAAGCAGCAGGCTCAGATGAGGTCACAGCAAATATGATCAAGATGTTGGGTAAGTTAGGGGATAAATGTTTCCAGGGGGTACTCATAGCAGTATGGAGACAAAGGTGTACCTCACATGACTGGAGAATAAGCATTCTAGTGCTAGTCTACAAGAACAAAGGGGACATTCAAAACTGTGGGCAGTACAGAGGTATATCAAATTCCTGTCACATTGCATGAAGGTTTTAGAGACTGTGGTAGATAAACAAATACACACAGCAGTACAAAGTAAAATGCAAGATGAGAGGTTTGGATTCAGATCAGAATGTAGCACAACTAATCCAATCATTCATTCTGAAGAAACTAGAGATGAGGAAATAGTCCAACTGGGCATTCCTAGACTTGGAGAAAGCATATGTCAAGATCCTAATAAAACTAATTTTGGTAGTCCTCCAATGGTTGTAAGTCCTGGAAACATTAGTAGAATTAGAGCAGACTATGTACAGACTATGTACAAGGATGCAATGACACAAGTATGATCAGTGTTTGGATGCAGAGAGGGGTTCCCAGTGGGAGTGGGTATGCATCAAGGTTCAGCTCTGAGGCCACTGCTGGTCATAGTAGTGATGGACTTTAGTAGAAAATAGGTCAGAGGGGACAGATAAATAATGCTACTGCTGTGTGAAGACAATGTGGCATTGCAATTAGACTCTGAACTGGAACTTCAGTAAATGATAGGGAATGGAATGCAAAACTGAAGGCACTCTGGAGAAACTGGATACAGTAAGACAGTTATAATGGCAGCAAATGGGGAAATCAGAAGAAACTGAAACTTGAGATAGAAAGTATAACAGTGGAGCAGGTTAACAGCTTCAATTATCTGGGAGGGAAGGATGAGGAAAAGGGAAGCCTAAATGAGTTAGTCCAAGCTAGAATCAGATGAGCTGCATTGAACTGCCACAGAGTGTTAGAGGTAGTGTGTGACAGAAGAATGTCAATGAAGCTGAAACGTAAGGCATACAAAACAGTGGCATGACGAGTACTACTCTATGGTGCAGAAACCTGGGTACTGAAGGCAGAGCAACTGAAGAAGTTACAAAAAAGGAGATGAAGTACCAGAGATGGGTGATAGGATGCACACTGTGGGACAGATGAAGAAATGAGGACATCAGAACAGAAACCGGAGTAGCTAAAATTGCAGAGAAAGCTAGAGAGAACAGATAATGGTGGTTTGTTCATGTGCAGGAAAGCCGAAGCAACCTGGTGAAAAAAGATTTGTGAGAAAAAGGAAGAGGCTAAGAGGAAATGAGGGCATCCAGCAAAGTGATGGCTGGACTGTATGACAGAAAACCTGACACACTCAGGCATGACTATTAAAGAAGGAAAAAACACATCACTGACTTGAGAAAGATGGCAACAGTTAATCCAACACCATAATCACTTGTATAAAATGGGGAAAAGAGTGGGTTGATGATGATGATGAATGCAATGTAAAATACTCTTTGGGCAGACACTTAATGTACATTTTTTCATCATGATTATATATAGTATGCAAAATATGAGAGCTCTATTGCCATAGGTTGGTTTTGCAAATTAGTTTGAATTTGTTTTACCTCACTACAAGCTTTAAGATTTATTGGGCAAAGCAATGCTACTGTTAGTATGTACACAGCAAAAAGCTTTAAGGATAAGCCAAGACATTTGTGACTACATTTGCTGAATGCATCCCTGCGTTTGGTACAGATAGAATGTTGCAGTGTTGTATACGAAAGAATACAGTCTCATCTGTCCTGCATTTATTCTTATCATATCCATCAACCACTTAGCACAAGAAACCTGGATAAAGCCTAAACTAATGGGGGGACAAATACTCCAAAATAGGGACAGATGTGAAATATTGATCTTATAAACTTAAAATGTTGCTAGACTAAAATAATTTGTGCCGGCATGCATTTTCTGAAGGATATGAAGTCTGAAACTCAAATGTATGCCTTTATTTAGTGACTTCAGTCATCAGTGAATCGTCAGAAAAATCACAAATGGTATCAGGAACAGACCAAAAATATGAGGCAAAAATCTGTACATTCTGCGAAAATTTGGACAGCTGAGAGATAGGATTACAATGCATGCTGTGAAAAACAATGTTACTACTATTTTTACTGTTGCTAATAATCATTCCTTTGAACAACACACTACAAATGCATTAGCAGAGCTCCAAAAGAACAGTGGAACTCATTTCAGGTGTGAACACAACCTAGCTCCAACAGCAAGAAAGGAAATAACTGAAACATTGCTATTATCAAAACTATTGAAATGAATCTCTGAAAGCCTACACTGGATGTCATATGCATGCAAAGTAAAATATATACAACTAACACAAATTCACTAGCTATGATACACAGAATTGTGCCCGGACCTCATATTTATGATAAACTAGTAGAGTCCATCAAAACAACATTGTGCTTCAAACCACCATGTACTAATCAAACCAAAACTAACATTAAATATGTTGAAGCAGCCCCAAGGCTATATCTAACTAACCAGTGGAATATATTACCCAGTAGTCTGAAAGCAATGCAACATAGCACCTCCTAAAAATGCAAACTGTGTCTTATATGCAATAGCAGCTACTAACTACAGTATTCCTTACTCAGCTAACTTAACCTTTCTATTTCCTACTCACAGCACAGCTACAGACTTGTATAAATGGTTGCAGCCTGATGAGGAGCTAAGCAAGATGTACAGATCTGCAGAGCAAATCATATATTTAAGTCATTCACATCTCTTTCCACTTACACTCTGTGTACTGCTTAAGTATACAATGTTAATGCCTGCCTCCTTAGTAGCATTGCATCCAAGAATTTGCAGAAGGGGTGGTGCAATCTGAAAAGGGATAACCAGGATATTATGAAAAGTAGAGAGATGTGGCTTGGAGGGTGGCCACGGTGGTGCAGCAGTTAGCTTTGCTGCCTCACAGCAAGAGGTTCTCTGGTTCGATCCTCGGCTGGAGTGCCTTCTGTGCGGAGTCTGCATGTCCTCCATGTGGTTGTGTGGGTTTCCTCCAGGTGCTCCGGTTTCCTCCCACATCCCAAAGATATACTGTACATGGATTGGACACTCTAAATTGGCCCTAGATGTGAGTGTGTGCGTGTGTGTGCCTTCTGTGGAAAGTTGGGCGCCGGGCTGGCAACTCGACACAGTAAAACTCCACTGCCAATCATGAGCGGACAGGTGATCCGCTCTGGCGACCCCTAACCAGGAAAAGCCAAAAGAAGAAGAAGAGAGATGTGGCTTGGGGCTGTGGAAAGAAAGACCACTTAGAGGTGGCTGTGACAGCAGGTATGAAAAGACAGAAAAATACATTCAGATGCACATCACTGTAGTGCAGTTGTGTTAGTGGAAGTAAGAAAATCCTCTCCAACAAGCAGAAATGTTCAAGTCAATACCAGTTGTTTCAAAACATGCCTGAGAGAGGTTTGGTCACTCATGTCACATCACAATCTGTCTCTTTCCATGGTTACATAGTTAGCATATGCATTACGATAGCCTAGTAAACATTCCTACTGAAAACAATGTGACCACAGCAGGAACCATTGCAAATGCAAGTAATTTTTATAAGTAAATCTGTGGAAGACTGAACTTCAGTTAATAAAAAACATAAACTAAGTCAAAGCAGTGTATGTTATGAAAAAAATCCAAAAAGCTCATACTAATTTCATTCATAAGCAATGTATGCAAACAAATGTAATCATCATAACATTTCAAAGAGCAATTTCATCAAAATCTACTTTATTTCTTGCAACAGTTATATAAATATAAGCCAGAGGCACTATCTTATAGCAAGTTTCTCAGAAAGATAAATATTGACCCCCAGCTACAAAGTACACTTACTTGGTGGTTCCAGTTGTAAAGACAGCTGAACAATTTTATCTTCTATTAATGTAGCTTATTGCACACAAGTCGAGTCACAGCCACGGTGGCGCAATGGTTAGCATTGTCGCCTCACAGCAAGAGGTTCTTCGGTTCGAGTCTCGGCTAGGGTGCCTTCTGTGCGGAGTCTGCATGTCCTCCCTGTGGTCGCGTGGGTTTCCTCTGGGTGCTCCGGTTTCCTCCCACATCCAAAAGACATGCAGTAGGTGGATTGGACACTCAAAATTGGCCCTAGGTGTGAGTGTGTGCGTGTGTGTGCCTTCTGTGGAAGGTTGGGTGCCGGACTGGCAACTCGACACCGTAAAACTCCACTGCCAATCATGAGCGGACAGATGATCCGCTGTGGTGACCCCTAACCGGGAAAAGCTGAAAGAAGAAGAAGATTGCACACGAGTCAAACTGGGGTGGATCATAAGTGTTGTGAAAAAAAAATTGTGTACAGGAGGAATAAACTGGATTTTTACTTATGATGTACTGACAACTCATTAAAGAAGTAATTTAGGTAATTTTTGTACTCAGCACTATGAACAGAATTTCATCACTGAACCCACAATGAAAATTATGTATAATACAAAATGCCAGACTATGGCAGTAAAGGCAAGTGAACTACAACCACTTTTGCATGTCTTGAAATGCTGTATCTCTGTCCCTGTGAGGGATGCTCACATTATCTTTGAGATTTTATTTCAAAACTTTCTGATGACAACAGGGTATTCAGACACAAAACACACATAAGACTACAATTCTAACCAAAGAGCCTCCAGTGCAGCCCACCTCTGCATTTGATACCACAGTTTTGGAAGCTTGAAAGCATGGCATTATAGCCAAAGCATGTTACAACTGAAAAAATATTTTGTCTTTTGTAAAATGTAGGGAATTTTTATTTCTGACATAATGAAAACTTGGAACGTGTATATTCTGCACA
This sequence comes from Protopterus annectens, assembly GCF_019279795.1. Lineage (NCBI taxonomy): Eukaryota > Metazoa > Chordata > Ceratodontiformes > Protopteridae > Protopterus > Protopterus annectens. Next base: position 239,978,275 of record NC_056743.1, read on the forward strand.
TCAGTTTTACTCAGCCTTTGGTGCAGTGGCTAAATAGCCCCTACATGGTAAACAAGCATTGTGTCATGCTGTGACTAGAAAATCCTTCTAAGATTAAATTTACCAGCTATATATTTAGAGCCCATACATAAGTCCCCTAAAGGCAGTTCAAATAACAAAAATCAAACTCAGGGACTTCTAATAAGTTACTTGGATACAACATACATATACACGGTACCAGCCCTTCTGAGACAAAGGACTAGCTTTGATTGTGAAGGATTCACATAAATATAGAGACCACATTGCTCTTTGATAGCCACTCTACCCATAAACCATATCGCCAATCATTTAAAGCCCTGTAACTGTCATCTGTTGCATGCATCACCTACACTCCCCAAAATACTGATGCCTGCATTCTATATACCTCTCATGTTTTAATAAAAGGAAAATGATAAACATAATGGCCAAAATGACACCTGCATTCCATCTACTTCTGATGTTTTAATGAGAGGAAAATGATAAAACAATGACCACAGTAACATTTCAACAAGCTGTTAAGACATATACACTGCCCCATAAGCCATAAACATGTAATTGTGTAATAACCCTCAGCCCCTAACCCAAGACAACACATACCTTTTCTGTGTAAACATCTGCTTTTTGTGAGGAAAGTTAAAGAAACAATGACTACAGTTGTTTATTTCAGCCTCTTGTTCTTGGACAAATACACAAGTTCTCTCCACAGAATTGTGATAAAGTATTGTTTTGTATCAATCTTGTAAATGACCTTTGCTTTCACACATATCCTGCCCCCTAAAATAAGACAGACACTTTATGTACATATTTGTCATGTGGACTGTGAAGAAAGTGAAAGACATAGTGGCTTCACTAATGACTTTCAGTCTGTTCATAGACACACACTGCTTTAGTGATAGCCAGATCATATAACTGCCTGGTGTTTTCATACTTACCCTGCATCATTATCTTGCCCAAAAGACATCCATCTTCCATCAGCTTGATGGAATAAATGGATAAAGTCCTCATGAGGTACCAAGTGTTTGAGCACAGTTACAATTGACCACATTTTGCTTTGGTTTCCTGTCAGAAAAAGTAAAAGAACATATAACCACAGTAATGTATTTCAACTTGGAACTTAAAGTAACTATGTTCTATCCTCACCCCCACAAAGCCACTGCTGCAATCACTTATTGTGACAACCTTAAATGTCATTTGCTTTTATACACATACCGTACTCAAAGACAAACTACAACTTCTGGCAATTATCCCTCATGTTTGATTTTCAAAAGTGAAGAGACAACTGCCACAGTAACATATTTCCCCTTGTTAATACAGGACACTCCAGCTATACATTGGCTACCACAAAAATTAAATTAAAAATACATAAATACAAGTGTATTATGCTGTGAGCAATGTTCACTGTTGCCACAGCTAATGTTTCTGCCTGGTTTCATCTCAGAAAATGCAAAAGAACATATGATGGCAGCAATGTATTTCAACTTGGAGTTTTCAAGCAATATAGTCTGTTTCCACCCCATCAAAATCACAGTAATAATCACCTTATTGTGATCAGCTTAACTACCCCTTACTTTCACACTCAGACTGCCCCCTCACCCAGAACAGACAGTCATATCTGGCAATCACCTCTGATCAACAAAAGTAGTACAAAAATAGCCACCTTAGCATATTTTGAGCTGCATCTACAAGGTACTCCCTATGTTAATTGTGTAAAAAGTTAATAAAAAACAAACAAAAAATTCTGTATTTGTCTGTTGACAATGTGCATGCTACCACTCCCATAGCTCTTTCTGGTTCCCTGGGTAAAATTAAAATATACATGCCTGCAGGTGAAAATCATCCCTGATGATCCAAGCACATGCAGCTTCCAGTAGTCTCTAGTCATATGACTACAGATTACTGAGAAAGCACTGTGATCAGTTGTTCAGGGAACCAATTTCAAGTGCATATGCCACATATTAATAGGACATGGGTGGGCTACCCATGCCCTGTGACTGCATTTGTAGGCTACCATTGACAGTCATATTAATAAATAGCATGAACTCTTATTTCCAGGTTAGGTTTTCCATTTATTTTCATGGAAAGTTTCAGGGTAATTATTTGTTTGGTATATTTTGCCATTTTCTGTTCAAGCGTCCAGCTCATTAAACTCCTCATTTACTTCTACTGAAGTCACAGCATCACCTAGATTTGTATGCCCCATGTCTTCATTGTCCTTTGCATTCTGACAAGAATGCACAGGCAAGTTTCTCAACTTGGTCACTGCTCCCTCAAAATTAGTAAACGTCAATATATCTTCCATTAAAAATTCCTTCATCCCACAGGGAAAGTCAACCTAAACTTCAGTTTATATCAGCTCCCTATTGAAATGTCAGGATTCACAATGTTGATCTCAAAATGATGAACAAAATGAACAAACTGCGGATGACTGAACAGCATACATCACAAGTTTTTCATGAGAGGGAGAAATCCACCTGCAACCTCTGATGTGGGGGCCAAGCCCCCCCCCCCCCACACTGCACCTAGCTTATGTATATCAACTCCAGCATCACCATACAGCAGAGAAAAGGACAATCTGACAAATGGCAATCTCAGACTTAGTAAATATGATCAGACTTTCAGTCATTCAATCTCCACATTCTGAAACTCTCCATTGTGATCCCTGACATTTTAAATAGTTACTGTTTACATCTCTTGCACACCTTTACAGCATCCACAAATAGCAATATCTGTTGAAATGCTGCATATAAGCAGCTGTAATCAACATATACTATTCAATCCACTACAAAATATTTTCTAAAGCTGCCATGATTGCTACAACACCTGTTCCTTCTCATATGTATTCACAGACTGTACCAAAAAAATGTTGGTTTTACCATAAGAACTCAGTGAGAAAGTCAAAAGAACAATACAATTTCTCAATTTTAAATGATTTTGTAAACCCTGTGTACTGCTTCCTTTTAGTTTTCTCGAACGCCAATAAATCCACCCACACTTTTCCTTCAGTGCAGTAAGCCTCATTCATTGCAACCAAATTTGATTCACATTCTCTTGAGTGCAAAGTTCCTCCCTTCTTTCACATTTTGAACACCTTTTGTTTAAGCAACATCATGGAGATGTTGGCGTAATGGTTAAGGTCTTTACCTCAGAAATGCAAGGCACAACGTTTGATTCAAACCACTAGTTAGTACCTAGGTTTGTAACAGTCTGCAGACTGGTAGCCTAGTATTTGCCTTTGAACCTATGAGACCTGCTGGCATGTAAAAACGAACATCCTCCTCTCCAACCATTTGTTGCCTTATGTCCCCCCCAAAAAGACTACATGTTTGCCAGTAACATACCTTATACCTTCCAAGCTTTTGCTTACTTCATTACCATTCATCCAGATGTATTTTTGCCATCTGCAGAACTGTGGTAACACACTCCTCAGGATTTTTATTGCTACACCTTTCCTCCTCCACAGGCACAATTTCAGCCAGTGTTTCCATTTCTGCTATAATTTAAATATTAGGACCTTCACAAGATAAAATTACCAAAACTCCCACAATCTTCTTTAATCATATAAAAATAACTTGAATTAGCCATAATATGCAAAACTAAAATGGGAGACGCCCAACTTTGTCACATATCTCCTACTTCAGCAAATGAAGACTGCTTTATTGGTTCACTTTAGTATATTTTCATCCCATTTTTTTTTTTACATTTTTGTTTTTTTAATATATATTTTGTCAGAAACGGGTGCATCTACTGGGAATAGAGGTAAAAGAGTGACAGAAAATTGAATGCCACTTCAGACAAGAACAGTTTGAAATGATTCATACAAGGTGCAACAAATTCTTTATGCTTCACTCCTTGTACGCCTTTCCCTTTATATAATCAGCTGTACTTCTGATAAAAGCAGAGTCCCTAGGTAGCATTCCATTTAATTAATTGCACCTTTTGACAATGATGCATTAGTCAAACAAACTGGTATCTATCCTATTGCAATCTTACTCTCCAGTTAAATACTAGGAAGTAATGAATATTTCAAGGAGTTACCTGTAAAAGTGAAGAGGTTAACTGAATTGCCCAGAAATATTCAATAAGTAAGAAGACAATGCTGGGCTCTAGCCCAACACTAGTACATGAGTAAAGGTAATATGCATTTTGCTACTATAAACTAGTCTACATTATCACAACAGCTTACATCTGTTATGATAATTTCAATTAACATAGTGTTAACATTTTGATGTATATTACTATGAGTCAGACTGTGTGCATGTATGTGTGGGTGAGTGTGTACATCTTGAAAACTAAACAGCTGGTAAAATGATAAAAACTGATAATATAACATGTTCTTAGAGCAAAAAAAATAGTTTAAAAATGAACCATCCCTGACATAACTCAGTCATACAAAACTGTTAAGTGATATATTTTGAAAGGGCTATTATGATGTACGTGTGTGTTTGTCTTCCTGTGGGGAATATAAACATGGAGCGAAAGACCACAGCCTTGATTTATTGCTTAAAGAGCTTGATTTAGCATCCAAGTAACTGTATTTTACACATCATTATTTGGTGATGCACAAAATAAAAAATCTGCACTGCAAATAACAAACACTAGAGACCCAACAATGACATTTTGCACACAATCGTGCTTTAGCCAGAGTAAGACATCCTTGTTTTGTCTCGCTGTGTGTTATTATAACACTTCATATGCGGACTGTAACTCACAGAACATTAAGCTTCCTGTCATTTGGGGTCCTGTTTGCAGACCACCTAGGGATTAATAGAACAAGCCCTTGAAAGTTTTCCACCTGAAACTGTAAACTCTCTTCTGGTTTTCAAATTGTCACGAGGCCTGAAGCATGCAGAAGACTGCAGCTGGACAATAAATCAATAATTACAAGTAAAATGCATGCAGATGTTTAGTTCCCTCTCAGTGATATATATATATATTTTTTTACCTAGAGCTGACCTACTGAAGTGGAATGAGCCGACCAGCTGAAGTGGAATTGGTTGAAACATAGCATAGTTATGCAGCAAATTTCAAATGAGAAGCTTGGGGAAAGGAACTTGTTGGGTTACCTATGGAACTTGCAGTTCATAAAGCAACAGCAATGCAAAGGCGTTGAAAGGTAGGTGTAGTGGGCACTAGTACAGGGAGAAATATGCCTAAGTGCTGAAAAGCATGCCTCAGTAGTGTGATGTACTAGTCTGTGATTATAACCAGCTGACCAGGATGTTTGACAGAAGGGAAAATTAAGTACTCATAATGACACACCTCTCTCAAAGTACAAGCAGTTTTTGTTTGGGGGGGCAGTGAAAAATTATTCCTGAGCAAGGGAAAAAGTGACTTTTACTGGAGTAGAATGCAACAGCTGCCATTTTGTTGTCTCCTAGATTATGAAATATTTAGCCGTTAGCACTTCAATAAAGATGTATCTATTTGATTGAAGTAATTTTATGAAGCTATTATTTATGAAAGAAATTCTGCATTCTCTTAACTGCAGTAAAAAGCAATCAGTTTATACAGACATTTGGCAAAGAAATTGTTTATGAGTTTGGTGATAAGGATGTGCTGTAGCATTTTGCAAACTGCAATTTCTGCACAGACAGAATAAAAGATTCCTACAAAAGAAGCAAAAATAAACTGAGTTGAGGCAGTTATATTAGACACAGTAATGATTTGAATCGCACAATGCAACAAATCATGGCATAAAATGATATATAGTGGTGAATAACTCTGTAGTTTCACAAGCCAAAAGATTCTTTCCTTGGCAAAAGTGCCTAAAGCCTGTATGCACACATCATCTAATCTGGCTTATCTGAAGAAGCTATGGGAGACCGGTATTATTAGGCATTACGTAACTTATGATTCAGAACTCAAAACATGCAGCCATTTTAGCTCTGAAGCACAGAAGACTAAAACCCTTACTATGACACAGGCAAGTAACAGATCAGGTACCTGCAGGACATAGCTGGGGAGAATAGGAGTCATTGGGCTGTTGCTTGCTCACCCATCCCAGGATGAGAGAGGTGGCTGTGGCATGCCACAAAGGTGACACCTAGGGGTGCACTGGGTGTTACCAGTGAAGTTCAAGCCACCAGGAAAGTCAAGAGTAATCCAGCATGCAGAAGTACACTTCTCCTCAGGAAAGAACAGCATCAGGCTTGGAGGTGCTACCAAGGGGGGGTGCACTTCAAATGATACTCAGATTAGTCTGCTCCCCAACAATTAACTTTTGCTAGGAAATGGAAGGAATCAAAAGGATTCCCAGTAGGGAATGACTGGATTGTAAGGCTCTTTCCCACCACAGGAATGGATGGCTCTCATGTCCCTGGAATAAATGGCCTGATTAGGTGTCTGTAGCGTAGCTACTGGGCAAGGTCTTGGGAGGTGCAAAAAACAAAAGCATAAAAATATTTGGAAAAGACTGCTGCTCCATGCTAGGTAAACAATCATCTTTATGTTTCAGATGCACATAAAGGCAGAAAAAAAATTTTCATCTACCAAAACTTTGGCAAAATGCATTGATTTGGCAAACATTCAGCAGAATTATTCCACTGTGTGACAAACACAATTCTCCCCAAAATTACCAGTGGGACTGGTGCCAGTTGTTGCTATTTGAGTAGTGGATTGACTTCAAGCTAGTGAGTGCAATTTGACTTGGCCAGTTCAGTCTGGTGCAAAAGCGCTGCGAAGGAAAGCAAGCACTTAAAAAAAATAATAAAAATAAAGAAAACAATCACTTTGAGTAGAGGAAGTGCAGAAGATAAGGAGGGTCACAGCAGACCCCTCTTCCCCAGCTGCACACCATTCCTGCTCTCCTCAACTAATACTAAAAATACTTTGTACTGAAATGAGAGTATGAGTAGTCTGGGAACAAATCATAGATTTTCATGGAAAATTCTACAACAGAACTGTTAAGTCAAGACTCATCAGTGTCAAAACATTTTACAAAAAAAATCATGGCACAATTCTTTGGATGGAAGGTGTGTGTGTGTCTGCCTGGCTGTCTGTGTGTGTGTTGGAGAAGGGTTATTTTCACAAAAAGCAGCACTGTGTCAACAACACTTCTGATTATAGATCTATAACCAAATGGGATAGGTTATTTTGAGCACAAAATGGAAAACTGGATAGACTTAAAATGGCCAACAAAGGCAGCTAGCCTAGTACTTACCTATGAACAGTACTATAAATACTTAAAACATTTAGTGTGTCTAATGAAATTCCTTTTCCACATATTATTAATTACCAATTTACTAATCCATTACTTTTTTATTGTAAACTTCTTTGGGAAATTTATTTTTAATGGGAGAATTCCCTCACATTTATATCACAAAATTGTTCTATATATAAAACACACACACACATATACATTGCAATCCTCTTTTTATTTTATTCACTTTCCAATCATGCATTTATATTTTGAAATAACAGATCTTATCCTCATGAAACACATTAATCCAGGAAATAAAATGCACCAGAAAACAACGTATCACAATATATGTCCACAGAGCTCACCATGGTCAATATTATCAAAAGTTTGTACAATATCAGCTGATAAAAATATAACCCTCCTCTGTTCCATTAACCTTTCATTTATATTTCTTTCTTCCTTTCATTCTAGCACCCTGGGTCTTGTCTAGTAACTTCTACAAAACAGTCTGGTTTGAACCATTCATTAACAAGCCTCACATCTCTGCATAAAAGCATTTTTGTCCTCAAATGATCTGTTATGTATTCTTGGTTCTCTTTATATATACATGATACCAATGCTTGTCCACATTTTGCTAACAGCTTGGGCCCGATATATATAATAACTTAACAATATTTGCACTCTTTAGAAATTGGAATACTTCAGTAAGTAGTATAAAACAATCTCTATATGTCCCTTACTATTTCTGCATCTTTCATTCACTGTTAAACTTTCTCTTGCAGTAAGTCCTCCCTACCACATACCATGCCCCACACCTCCTCAGCTAATACAGTACCCTGAAAGTCTTCCAGAACATTTAGTATCCTTGCACTAGTGTTTTCTGTCTTGGTCTCACCCTTCCTAAACTTATTATAATTTGATTATATGTTTGGAATGTCCTAAATACAAGCATACTGCCTCTATTATTCTATTTTGTGAAGTTATCCTCCTCCAAAAAGCTTTCTCTATTATCTTTTCAGTTGCCCTTTCAAGTTCCCAGATCAGTTTTCCTAACCTTCCTATTTACCTCATATGTGCAACACAGGATATGGCAGTGAGGCTTGTAATATCCCTGTTTCTATAACTTCTTTACTTGCTTATATCTCACATATGTTTTTTAATAGTACTGTTCTTGTTTTGATAGGAGACCTTGTTGGAGATTTATTAGGATGGGGGAGGAATATAGAAGGAGATAGAGAAGTTAAGTAGTAACAGTAATTTTCCTGGCATTTACAATTATGAAGTGTATACTGTGGTATACAAGACCTAGTTTTGGTGTTTTTTTTTTTTTGGTTTTAAAATAATAAACAAATCAATTATAAAACAAACAAATAACTATTTACATAGGTCCACAGCTGATCAATACAAAGTTATACATAACAATAATTATTTTTCAAGCAAGTCTAAGTTTAAGGCAATATTTATATGAATGTGTAATATTAGAAGTTCTCATCTTTATAGTATGCAATTCACTACTGCAAACAATTTTTGCCATATTAATAAATTCAACACTGGGGGAGTAAGGGGGTAACTTTACTCTTCCAATTTTTAGTGATTACTTTTCTGGCTATAGCAAAATTAGACAAAAGAAGAGGCACTTGTTTTTTTGGAAGTATCTCAGGAACTGGAACATTAAACAAAACTAAAGATTTAGAAACATTACATCTATCTGACCATACAGCTTGAATGAAGTTAGTAGTCTCTTTCCAAAAAGGGGGGGGCTATGACTTCACATCCAAATAAATCCAAACAGCTACTATTTTAGAATCACACCTCCAGCATTTAAGTCTATTTGATTTATACATAATTGTAATTTAGTTAGGAGTGACAAAAGCTCTGTGTAAGAATTTCCAAGTGAAAATTTTCCAATATAATGAAAATGTTTTATCTGTAGATTTTATTATTTTCTAGTATTCTTCAGAAAAAGTTTTCATTAATTTTTGAGGTGTAGTTCCAATAGGAATTGTCTAAATATGTAAAATCTAACTTAAGAATTTTATACATTTGTGACAAATATGATTAAATTTAATTGCATTATTGACATTTACTAAGAATTCCAATAATATGGGAACAATTTCTTATCTAGGTTAAATATCTTATTAATATTTGTGTTCAAAGTCTCTCTCCAGATATTTGTAAAGTATTTCTAAAATTAACCACTCTCAAAATCTTGATTGTATTTGGACATTAAACTTTCAACAGTATATATATTAGTACCATTTAAAAATTGATGCCATAAAATAAAGTTACTTTGTTGTTTCAATACTAGCATTTTGTCGAAGTTATGAGTTTCTAAGCAGTCATTTGTATATGCAATTGGAAACATAGAAAACTTAAATCTTTAACACAATGGTTAGAATATGTGAACTTTTGGAAAGAGGAAATGATGTTTATTTAAATAGGGAATTTGAGAAGATGGTGTAATTCTATTTATGTAAAAAATCTTTCAATAACTAGATAAAACTATTGGGTACTATTTGCATGACGGATTGTGATATATTTACTAATAATATTTCTTGATGTATTTGTTTCCTCTTTGAATCATAAGATGAATGTGTCCACAATGCTATAACTTTTACAATTGTTGAAGTAGCAAACAAATGAATATCAGGGAATCCTATTCCACCATTATTCCATCTTTTTATGTGCCAATCAAAAGAAACTCTTGGTTTATTAGGATGCCAAAAAATTAAGTAGAATATTATTTCTCTTCATCAATTTTTTTGGTGGAGATGGTGCTAAAGATTGTAAGACAAAAAATATTTTAGGGAGAATTACCATCTTAATAAGCATTAATTGCTCTTCCATGGTAAAGAATAACTTGTTCCAATTTGTGACTATACTTTCCTATTGTTAGTAAAATATCAGTAGAGAGTTGAATCTTTAGTTCAAAATCTTCTTTTATTTTGATACCATTAATGTTCTTATTGGATCTAACAATATTGGCAAAGGGTTCTATACCTAATGCAAAAAGTAAAGGTGATAATGGACAGCCTTGTTTTGTGCCTTTTTGTAGTTTAAAGGAATTAGAATGAAAATAACCCATTTTAGCATAAGCACAAGAGTTATTGTATATCTTAGAAATTAATGCAATTAGCTCAGGTGAGAAATTATACACTACGTGTTTTAAACATGTATGACCAAATGTGTCAAAAGCCTTATTTAAATCAAGACTGATGACAGAAAGTTCTCTTTTTATGATTTTTTAAATTTTATTTGCATAGTCTATTAATGTATGTGTTCTTATTATCCTGTACTTGTCTATTTAAAATAAACCCAGTTTGATTACTGTTAATAAGTTTAGGTATAAACAGATTAATTCTGTTAGCTAAAATAGGCATGAACATTTTATACTCCACATTTAAAAGTGAAACAGGTCCATACGATAAGCACTTTGTAGAATCCTTATCTTGTGATACAAGGGAATATTTCCATGATGGACAGACTTCAGGAGTTGTTTTTATTTCTCTATAGACCATCCCCTGGATTCAACAATGCCTACACTAAGTATAAACTGTTCTGCGTGAACAGACAACACAGGCAACTCCCACCTTCTATCTCCTAATTTTAGTTTTCCTACTGACATTCTTGCAGCTTTAAATATTGACAGGGATTCATAAAGGTTACCACAAAGGGTAGACTACATGTACTTAGTGTAATCTTTCTGAGTGACTATAAAGTACAAAAAAAGTGATGATTGTTTTTGAATACATATCATGTACACTTAGCATAGGCTGTATTGAATCTGAGCTCTTATTTAATATTTTAACTGCATTATCCAGTAGTATTTTATATATTTCTGGTACAAGAGCATCTAAGCCCAGTGCCTTATTTTTTTAACTTTTTTATTTGATCTTTTATTTCTGTTAATAGTCTATCAATTTTTTTGGTCATTTGTTATTTTATTATTTATATTTTCCTTTATAAAAGTTTCAACTATATCATCAGTATTTAGGTTATCTGTATTATTATAGGTTCATAGGATTTACTAGGCTAACAACCCCAAGGGCCTTTTTAAGCCTAGCCATGCATTCCAAATCTTTGACAAGTTCTGATACCGTTGATAAGTGTAAGCATGGGCCTGGGAGATGAAACATGTACAGGTTACCTCTGTCCATTAAAGACATAGGTGTCAAACCAGGGATGACCTTCTGGTTTCCCATACAATTGTCATGTTGCACTTGAACTGGGTTAGGGAGGAACTCTACTTCACATATATGGGGTAGTCTCTGTTATACATACCTAGCTCTCCAGCAGGTCCTATTTATATCAGAGGCAAGGTTTAAGTCTTTAGAATGGGTTATTCTGGTGCTGTTTGTTTTGTGGATATCCAGGAGGTCCATCAGAGTGGGGTCTGACAATGCCCTGTATGCCAGGCATAGATCTCCCCTCAAAAGCCTGTAGGAGACAGAACACACAGATAGGGCATTGAGGCAGTGTACATAGGACATATTACTTACTCCCTCTATTCTTTTAGTGAGGAACCTCTGTGGACATTCTAATTGTTGTATATGCCTGGTTAGGTACATGCCAAAGGGGGCATTGTACTCAATGACAGGTCTGATGAATGCTGAATACAGTGGAACAATGACTTCCTTAGGCTTAGATGCATACTTTTGTTTATAAGTTGCACAACATAGAATGATTTCCTCCCCAGTGTAGACAAGTGATGATCAAAGGCTAGATTACTATCTGTGTGTCCCTAAGTCACTGACAACTGGGTTAACTATAAGGGGTGTGTTGTCAATATGATATAGTTACCAGGGATGGATGACTTCCAAAAGGATACTATTATGCATTTCTTGGCATTTAGTTTTAGTCCATGGATCTGACACCAATTGTTTGTCTGTGTCAGCCCCTCCTGGAGAACATTTGTGTCAGTGTGAGATTCAATGTCAGCTCCTAACTTGCAATCATCTACAAATTTAATCAGCCAAAGTCCACTGACATTGGCCTTGACTTCTGAGAAGTAAATGTCAAAAAGGAGCAGTCCAAGGACTGATCCCTGAGGGATTCCATTTGTGACTGGCCTCTTTGTAGAGGTGGACTCCCCAATTCTAACTTCCTGGGCCTGCCTGTGAGCCAGTTGGCTATCTACCGGGTGACATATGGGTTTGTACCTAACCTCTTGTGTTTGTCAACAATTCCCAAGTGGGGTAGTGTGTCAAATGCCTTGGCGAGGTCAAGATAGGCAGTGTGAATTACTTTGCCCTCATCCATTGCTTTGGTGACCTTCTCAAAGAAGTCCACCAGGTTGAGTAGGCATGATCTGCCCTTAACAAAACCAAACTGGGTTATGCCCAGTGTCTGGAGGTTTACTATATCTCTATTGATCATCTCCATGATAATTCATTCCATGGTCCTTTACATATAAGACTAGAGAGACTTGTGGCTCTGTAGTTGCAAGGGTCTGTAGATGGCCCACCTTTTTGCAGGAAGATGATTGTTGCCTTTCTCCATTCATGAGGCACAAGGCCTGTTTGGAGACTACAGTTAAATATTAATTCCAGAGTTCCTGATGGGTCATATTTCATGCTATTTAGAAGGCATCCTGGGATATTGTCTGGGCCCATTGATGTTGTGTTCTTGGTCTTAGAGTGTGTGTGTTAAGGACCTGTTCCCTAGTGATAGCAGGGGGAGTTATATTTGATGATATTTCTTGAGGGAAGTTTGAGGGGGGGAGAGAGAGCTGAAGTTGAAGTGGAATTTATCAGCCAGGAGGTTTGCTATATCTTCTGGCTCAGTATAGGTGGTCCCATTTACAATGAGCTCTGCACAAAATTGTGTATTGCCTTTGAGGTTGTGGACATAGCTAAAGAATGCTTTGTGGATGTCCTTGGCCTGGGAGCCCAAACTTACCTCAAATTTGGCTTTGGTAGACGTTATTTGTCCTCTGAGTTGTTTGTTTAGTTTGAGAGTGCTTTTATCCTGCTGGGTGTTGCACCTCCTAATTTTTGCCATGATTTTCTTCCTCCTGTTATACAGCTGATTGATTTTGTGATTCCACCAGGGTGGCTTGTTTTTTGAGTTAATTCTGTTTCTTTTCCTGGTGGATACAGCTGCCTCTATGCAGCTATCAACAAGCTTGTACAGGGTTTCTGTGAACAGTTCTGCATAGGCAGAAGTGTTCTCAGGGTTTATGGGGGCTTGAAATTTTGCCAGATTCTCACTTAATAGCAGGAGGTTAGCCTTTGAATAGCTTCCGAATATTCCAGGTTTAGCTGGGGGTCCAGGTTTTATTTTTACTTCAAAGGAGCCCTGTGGTATGACCTTACCAGGGAAGGCATTACAGCAGGGAGTGTGCAGCAATCCTCCATATTAGTGAGGACCACATCCAGTATGGTTGCAACCCTGGCTGGTTTATTGACCATCTGGTCCAGTGAGTTTGTGTTTACAAAATCCAGGAATCTCTGTGCATGTGTGTTTGGTGTCATATGGGATTCACAGTCAACAGTGGAGTAATCAAAGTCACCCATGAATATGGTATTGGGTTGGATGGTTAGTGTTTCTAATAAGTTTAAATGCATGGCATGGGTTTTCCAGGTCATAAAATATTGTAAAGCCCTCAAGAATACCTTTAATACATGTTGTTCTTTCATTTTTATTATTTGTGTGTGCTGTAATTTATTTGATATGATTTAGTGTATTCATTTTCTTTGATCTAAGAGCAGGTTTATTCGAGTTTGAAGGGTTTACTCAATATGTCCAAAGTTAAATTTTTTCCAGGTTTATTGCAACTTTATGATTTAGGATTTCAACATATATCATATTTAAGTTTTTAAGTTCAGACTGGCTGATAGTGTCATTTGTTTTTAGATTTAACTTTAGTGTGTCTATTTTGGCCTGTAGTATATTCAGTTCTTTGTCCCATTCTCTTGTTTTACTAATATACCAGCCTGTAACTCTTCCATTTAAGTAAGCCTTTAGTTAATCCCACAAAACCGTTCATGTTTATTTCTAGGAAACTTTTGATCTCTTTAACATACCAGTCCTTGAATCCTTTTATTTTAATAATGTACACTGGTCATCTCCTGTGATACATTAAATTGTCAGTTTTTAAAATAAAGATTATAACATTGTGGTCTGATAATAGACATGACATTATTGAAACTTCTCTGATATGTGATAACAGATTGTTTGAGACAAAAAAAAGTGTCACTATTCATTTGTATATGAATAATGGGTAAATTGAAGTGACTTTGTTTTCCTTAGTTCATATATATTCTTTCAATTCATTAGATTTACAAAATTTAAGTGTTTGGCTAAAGATGTGATTCTCAGCTTTCTGTCTGCAGTAGAATCTTTGTCTGATAAAATACAATTAAGATCACCAGTCATTATGACTTCACATTTCATGGAATAGGCTACAGTGTCCAAGTAATTGTTTTGCATACTTTAGCTCCCCAACCCCTGGGATCCAATATGAATTCACCAATATATATAGTTTTCTGTTCCACTCAGTTATAACAATGCTTAACATACCATTTTTATCAACATAGCCATGTTTTACTTTAGGAATTACTGGTGAGTTCTTCCATAAAATGAGGGTGCCCTTTCTTTTAGCTCAAAAGCCATAACCAGCTAAAACCAAATAATTCTTTAATGAATGTTTATTTACATCTTTATTAAGTAAACATGTTTCCTGTAGAAATACTATTTGAGCTTTATGTAATTGCAAGTATTTGAACAGAGCCCCCCTCTTTACTGGAGTATTCAATCCATTAATATTAATATATATATAAACATCTGATTTTAAGTGCATAAGAGAGGAAAAAGACAGAGGTATAATGAATTCACATCATTTTTATGTTCAGAACATATTATATACTTTATATTTGACAATATGAAATCTTCAGCTATGGGCAAAACTTTTGAAACAAAAACAATTACCTAATGATATAATCCTAAAACATTATACCATGGAATAATGTATTCCTAGTTTGTTGAAAAAGATGAACAAACTACCTGTCAAACTCTCCATTAGGTTAACAATGCTTAGCTCATGCTTTGATTTATATTAGCATGTCTCATTTTTGGTGTGCATGATCTTTAAAAAGCCTGTCAGTGAGGTATTATGAATAAGAAAAGTTAAACAGGTGTTCAGAAACTTAATTATAAGTTAACCAAACTGAATATCTCTACAATTGTCTTTCTCTGTACTTCACATTATCAGGGGTCTACTATAGGGAGGAAGTCAGTTATTTTCATATTTATTCATTTATAGGTCAGATGATTTTTTATTTTTTCTATTTTATTTACTACATATGAAACTGTTCATAGTATAAGTTCATAAATAGTACCAGACTAACTACCCTTGTAGGCTATTTCAAACCCAGCCAATTACCCCATGTGAGAATCAAATCCTGCACCTTATGCCTATAAGCTGAACACCTTAACCACTATACCAATCTCCCACCCTTACAGATATATTTATATTCTTTAACTATATACACATTTACTTATTCTGACCTGTTTGTATACGATGTCTTGTATTATTACTATATTCCTAGGTTTTATATTTCAGCTATAATTCTAGTGTAGAATATCATATAACAGAACATTTATATTTAATACTTTTAAACTAGCACTACTGTTAGAATCAGTCCTATTTTCCTTAAATGTTATATCTAATAATATCTGAACATTTGAAAAAATCTTCCATTTAAGATTCAAACTTTCCATAATTGTTCTGAGATATTAAGTTCTATCATTAGAGAGAGACAAGAATACAGAAACACAATCCTACATTTTTTATCAGACGTGTCTTTCTATAGGCTAGTATATAAACTATCCTTTTGGTTTACTGCAAGCATTCAGAACTATTTAATAACAGGCAGTGGTTTAGAATGCAATTCACTGTCTTTTACTTATTATCTAACTTGTATCCATTGACATCTTAGCACATGATTCAAAATATTATGAATATTTACTTTTAGAAAGGAAGAAGTAACCTGGACAGTTCTTACAATGTTCAGAACTCCTGCAGCATTACAAAAGTGTTCATGACTTTAAGCTGCTTCAAGCTGGTCCTCATGACAAGAGCTTGAAAGTGAACATTTTATCAACTACAGTTCCTACAAAAACATGCACGAGTAAATCCAAACCACCTTTACTTTATACATCAATCCCTCAAACCCTTCCAAACCATTAAAAAAAACAATAAAAACCAAAGTATGTTGACCGCTAAAATCCTATTGTATTTAAAGGAATAACATTTAATATTCAGTAAGTACTACTTGTATGAGCTGTTTAATATAAAGCAGACTGTCATTTTTTAAAGGAGACATAGCATATAAACTTATATTAAAAGAATGATAGTTATGTATGATTCAGGTTTAACTTGTAAAAGTATGAATGTTAGTTTAATTATTTGATAACATTCCAATAAATTTTTCATATGTAAGAAGCTATATTTTTTATATTTTGCTTATAACATTGCATAACTTTCCTGGGTTGCTATTGCAATTCAAGGATACTATGAGAAGCAAGCATTCAGAACTATGTAATAATTGACAGTGGTTTATAATGCAATTCACTGTCTTTTGCTTATTATCTAACTTGTATTCTTTGACATCTTGCATATGATTCAAAATATTATGATTATTTAGACAGGAAGATGTAACCTGGACAGTTCTTAGAATTTTCTAAATTCCTGGAGCATCACAAAAGTGCTCATGACTCTAAGCTGCCTCAAGCTGGTCCTCATGATAAAGACTTGAAAATGAACAGTCCATCAGTCACAATTCACATAAAAATACTTGCAAGTGAATCCAAGCCACCTCTGCATTACACATCAATCCCTCAAATCCCTCCAAACCACCAAAAAATATATAAATAAAAACATTTCAAAGTATTTTAACCACTAAAAAGCTATTGTATTTAAGAAAATAACATTTAATGATTTAGTAAGCACTATTTGAATGATATGTCAAATATATTGCAGACTGTCATTCCTTAAAGGAGAGATAACATCTTATTGTAATTCTTTTAATGCAAGTTTATGTGTGAACCAGGCTCAACTTGCAAAAGTGTGAATGTCACTCCAATTATCAGACACCATTCCAACAACTTCCACATATGTAAAAAACATATTTTTCCCAACTTCATGTACAACATAGCATGTCTTTCCTGTGTGCTACTGCATGTCAAGTACACCACTGGACCACTCCAAGAACCCAGAATCCAACTCAACATACCTCTCTAGTGTCACCTGCTGCACCTTGAGCCACATTCAATAGTACACCACTCAACCATGCCAAGACATCAGAAAGTGTAACACCCAAGTTTCATCATAATAATGATCAACCTCCAACAAAATGAGTAGTTCCACCTTCCAAACTCCAAATGAAAACCAGTGGCTTCAATTTCATACATAGCTAAAAGAATCAAACTCCAACATTCCAAAAAGGGAACCAGCAACCTTCTGAAGTAGGGAAAGAAACACAAATGAATACTTATGACTAGGTGCTGAATATTATTTTTTACAAGGTAAGTCAAGTACTTCTTTAAATTAATAAGAATCATAACCATGAAATGCATTAATTTTCATTTGTCTTTCAGTTTTTTACTGTTTTTGTCTTTTGTTAAACAACCATCTCTTGTTGCATTTCTCTTCAAAGAAGTTGGTAGATTCTAGTCTATTTCTTTGTTTTTTTCTAGGATTTTATTTTTATGTATAAAGTCTATTGTATTTTCCAGTGTGTTACAAATCTTCTTTCCTTTTGGAAGGTGAATCGTTATTTTTGTTGAAAACAAAATTTGTGCTTTAATATTGTTTTTCATTAAGCTTTTAAAAAGTGGCACACATGTTTTTCTCTTTGACATCACTAATGTTGAATAGTCATTGTCAGATCTTATAGTATTTTCTTTAATTTTAACTGGACAATAATTAGTCCATGCAGCTTTTAAGACTAAATTCTTATCTTGATTTGAGAAAAATCTTATGATCACTGACCTTAGTAAAGGTGTTTTTTTTTTTGGTTAAAGATGAATTGGAAAGTGATCTATGTACCCTTCCAATGTCAAAGGAAAAAGCTAAAGACAGGTTCAGAGTTTTAGGCAGCCATGCATTAAGGAATTGAATCATACTCTCTCCCTCTTCTTTTTCTGGAATCCCTTAAGTCCTGATAATATTCCTTCTTAATCTAAGTCTTCTATTTTTTTTCCTGGAATAAGTTGTTTGGTTTCAGAAGAATTCAAGGTTATTCTCATGTTCTAGTAATCTTCCATCAAAATCAGACATTGCCCCTTCTACACCCGAGAATGTGATGATGATCGTTTAAGAGATTCACTAGCACTTCAAATTGTCCATTTTGCTTTCTAATTCATCTGTCTTTACAGATAACTCATTTATGTATGTTACTTTGTATAGTCTGTATGTTACTTTGTATAGTCTAAGTCTTTTTTTCATTGTACTGTCCTATAAACTGGGCTTAGAGTGGCTCATTCTGAGACAATTAGTTCTTTCTAGTTTTCTTGATAGGAAAAAGCAATTAGAGATTAAAATGTATTTTTTGTAGTAAATCTTTCAGCAGATGTTCTGCTATAAATTCATCAAGTCTTGAAATGTTCTGTTTGAGTTTTTTTAGTAAAATTCCTATCAGAAATGTTAAAATGAAGCAGAGCTACAAAACTGTGCTGTTAACTGCTCACTATCTTGGCCACGCCCCCCTTGGTGGGTTTTCTTGTTATCTTGTTGTATATGGGACTATAATTTTAATTACTCTTCATCTGGGACTACACTGAGCAACTTTCTGAGAGTTACAAACCAAATATTTGTGTTGTTTGTTGATATGATGAAGTTGTTTTCTATGTTATTACACATATTTCATTGTAAGTAGGCTAAGGTTGTTTTAGCATTTATCAGGGAATGCGAATCTTGGAACCAGCTCTTGATGGAGAAGAGTGTCTTGTAGGAGTTCTGTGAAGAATTTTCCTAATGCAGAAAAGAGCAGCATTGCCAGTGTAATGAACAAGTAAAGTGTCTTTGAATGAGATGTGTAGATCATTTATAAATATGTTCAATACTATAAAACCTTGTTTTGAACCCCAAAGGATGCCACATTATATGGGTAGCACACTACTGCCTGTACCTTTTTCTTTTGCAACTGTGGAACCAGTAGAGTGAGCAGTTGTCGGCGTCTATGTATAAAAGAGAGTAAAGAAGAGTCTGGTGGCATAAGGTGTCAAATAGATTGGATGAATCAAGAAATGAGGAGAATGCATGTTTTCTTACATCTGTAAAGGTCCTGACAATTTGTGAAACTGGGAAGAGCTGTAACTGTGCTATGGTAAGGTGTACAACTGTGCTGGGTTGCGGAGTGGAGGTTGATACTGATTAGATGCTCAAGGGGTTGAGTCTGCATACATTTTTTTAGTATTTAAGATAGAGATGACAGTATTGCAATGGGGTTGTAGTTACTGCAGTCTGTTGAGTGCCCTTCTTTATCCAAAGGAATTATGACAGATTTATTCCATATGTTGGGCACATCACTTTCTTGGATATATCTATTAAGATAGAGATGGGGTAGGCCAGACTTTCAGCAGCAGCAGACATGAATTCTGTAGGAAGTTTGTCTGTGGTGAGAGTAGTAGGCTTCAGTTTAGTTTTTTTGAGCATTTTTTTCTGTAAACTTGTTGGTGACTGGCTTGAAATCCAGTCTGGAGGAGTGTGTAAAGGGCATAGAGACTGGGGAGGTTTGGCTGGAGTTTATCAGTGAAGCTACAAAGCTGAGAAAATAAGAGTTGAATTGGATGGAAATGAAAGTTGTATGGATGTGTGGTTGTGGATGATTGTTCATAGTAGAGAGGGTTTAAGAGATTGTAAATCGAAGATCAAAGCACCTTTGAGTGTGTGTCCTGGAGTGTGGTACAAAATAATTGTTTTGCCTGCTCTGATAAGTTTGAGCAGTTGCATAACTCTCTACAGGTTTGAAAATGATTTGGGGTTTTGTTATTAAAACAGTCTTTTCGGGATCTGTCTCTGTATTTCATAACTTGTTTATTTTCATTGGATAGCCAGAAGTCAAGATTAAATTTAACTCTTTTGTGTCTGGATGGGGTTACTTGATTTAGTATCCTTTGAAAGATTTTACTGAATTCTGTATATGCATCATTCATAGGGGAGCGTTTTGAGTGTGCAACAGTCATATAACTTTAATGAGTTAATGAAAGTGTCTTTGTAAAAGTTTCTCACTTTAAATATGGTATTGCAGTGAATTTTTGCAGGGAGGAAGAGTTGACTTATTATAAAGGTAAGTAGGTGTTCATCTATACAGCTGAGCAAGGTTTCATTGGAGATGGTTTTAGTGGGGTCAGATATGAGGATTCAGTCAAGTAGAGAATATCTATCTGAGGATTTATTATATCTGGTTGGGGTAGATATGGCCTGTGTGAAATTATGCAGATTTATGGCACAGGAAAGTGGGACACCATTGACAGTTAGCCAGTCTGTGATGTGCCCAGAATGATAGTTTCTTATTTAATGTTGCTGAACAACCAAGATATCAGGTCCTCTACTGCTGCATTTTTGTTGTTGATTTGTAGGGAAATGCATACATCTACTAGGCAGATGTTTTTATGAGTATCGATTTGTAGTTATAAGATGAAGACAGAGTTACTGAATGTGGATGGCAGTATGGGACTGAGGATACTAAGACTGAGCTCTTGGGAAGTATAGAACAATCCTACCCTTTTTGCATGATTTATCTTGTCTTATAATACTATAACCTAGAGGAGAATGTTTTCATTATTAACATCATGTTTTAGCCATGTTTTTGTTAAGCCTAAGATATCTGATGAATGGAAGGCTCGCAGTGCATGTAATATCGCATATGCTTTGGCAGCTCATGTGTTTAAGAAGTAGCTCTGAAGATGTTTTAGCATCTGAATGCTGGTTGTCAGATTGAGAGGTGGATGTGTTTATGTGTGTACGAGAAAGGGCTACAGTCAGAGGAGGTTAGGGAAAGAGATAAGGGAAAGGGCTTTTTTGTTTTTAACGATGTTTAAGAGCATTTTCTTACAGAACGTGATTGTTGTGGTTAAAGGAGTTTCATGTAGCAGAATGTGGAATCAGGAAAGGGAAGATTCTATGAAGGAAATGGTTTGAGTTTGTAAGTTCTGAGTGTGAATGACTGAATTAGTTGGATGTGGAACTGAGGGATTTTATAATGAGGTATGGTACGTGGTTGGCATGACAGTGAGAGAAGAATGTGTGACCGGAGAACTAGGAGGGCAGCTGTATTTGCAGAATGTAACTAATAAGAGTAGTACTTGCTGTTGTGCGATTATGATGGTGGAGAATGTTTGGAAGAAGTGCAATGACAAGATGTGAGGTGAGTTATGCAATTTGGGATAGAAGCAGGAGACTAGGGATACAGATGAAGTACTGAGCGAGGACAGTGGTGGATGAGGTTTACAAGCACTGCAATAATGGGGTAAGTTCTGATATATGGAACAGAGGCAGCAGTTGGGGTATAGATGGAGTAGTCAATATAGGCAGTGGTCTTGAAGAAAGATTACTTGTGGAGAGACAATAAATGCTGGATGTAAACTTAAAGTGGGAGGCTGCGTCTGGGGGAAAAAACATATTGGTGAAGAGACAGGAAGTGATATGTGTAGGCTTAAAGTGAGCTGGGTACATGTGTGCATGAATTGTATTTATTTATTTTTACATTTGTTTACTGGGGAAGTCTGACTGGGCTGTTGGCTCATTTTCAGCAGAGGCCTGGGGAAAAAAGCTCCATAGCATAGTTGAGAAATACAAGATTTAAAACAGTTACAACAAATGCGAAGTTTAAGCAATTATATCAGTGATAGACTTATAAGCATATTCATATAATTCTTTACATACAATTGTAACAGTGATACAAAGATGGTACACTGCAGGTTACTCTGGTAAAGGAGATGTAGAACAGACAAAATATGAAATAAAAAGAAAAAAGCTTTACATATATAGGGCGGGTAGTAAAACTTAGAGATATACAACATGAGAAAAAGGTTGAAATATTGTAGTAGCAGAGAAATATTTTAAAGAGATAGAAGGAGGGAGTTTAGCCTGGTTTAGGGCAGGAGCACAGCCAGGTGTTGTTTAGATGTTGTCTAAGCAGTATCGTGAATTTGGACGAGTTGGATATATTCAGTATGTTTTGAGGCATAGTATTTCAAGATTTTGATGCTTTTTTGGAGTATAGTGAGTCACCATGGCTATTATTGGGTTTAGTTACCTCAAGTAGGTGCTTTTGGGAGGATCTTAGTAGTGTACAGTTGGTGTGAGGTTGGACAAGGTCACTAAGGGCGGGACATTTGTCTGGGTGGTGCAGAATGGAGTGTGCTAGGGCTGCTGGTTAATGGTCAGTAGATTAGGAAATTCCAACCATTTTAGCTGGTGCCGTGCTGAACAGCGATGGGATCTGGATGGATGGTTAGCAGCGAATCTGGCCATTTTATTTTAGCAGGACTACAATTTATTTAAGTCTGCTTTTCTTAGGTTTGTAACTACTGGGGAGGCATATAAGTGTGTGGAGAGTAAATATGTTCTGGAGATGGACAGTCTGGTGGCATCATTTAGGAAGGGTTTGATTCTATATAGTGAGCCTAACTTAAAGTGGACTGTTTTGATTATTAGTGATGTGTTTGTCACATTTAAAGTCACTGTCTATCATGACACCTAGGAGTTAGTGTGATTTACTGGCTCTATTAATGTACTGTTTGATGAGTAGACTGTAAACGGGGTGTAGTGGGCTGTTTTTTGCTACTAGTAAAGAGCATGAGTCTTGTTGTGCTGGGGTTGAGAATACGTTGACAGTCTTAAAGGTATTGTTTGATATTTAGGATGGATTGTTGGGCTTTTGTAGGAGTTCAGGAAGAGTGGGAGCTGCACATATGAGGGAGGGGTCATCAGCATATTGGATTATGGTTGCATGCTGAGTGGCTATACAGAATTTGTAAAAATGGAGAAAAGGAGTGGACCAAGGATTGAACCTCGAGGTATGCCTATGGAGACAGGTAGTAGAGTTGAAAACTCATTTTTACACTTAACTGCCTGTTAATGGAGAGACAGACAGCTGGCAAACCAGGACAGGGTATGCTGGGAAAGGTTTATGGCAGTCAGCTCATTAACAAGCTTCTGATGTGAAACTGTATAAAAGGCCTTTGACATATCAAGAAAGATGGATGAGACAAGTAGACTATTGTTTCTGTGCTGACTGATTGTGTTAATAAATCTATAGCTGCTGTTGTAATATTGTCTTGGTCAAAAAACATTTTGGGATGTGGACAAAAGGTTATTTTTTTAGAAAACAGTCAAGTAGTTGTGAATGTATGCATGTTTCAAGTATTTTTGCTATGGGTGAGAGAATAGTGATTGGCCTGTAATTAGTGAACTCACTGGAGGTGCCTGTGGAGAAGGGAAGTAGGTGGGTGGGGTGGGGGGTCCAGTCATGTAAGCAGAAAGGTTGAAGAAAGTAAGACGAGTAGGAAAAACAAGAAAAACATCTCTGTATGGTACTTTTGGTGGATATAAGTGCTAAAACTGAGAAAAGAGAACAGATTTCCATTAGTGTTATCTCAGTCTGCACTATGATTTTCTCCAAACTAATGTAAGAAATATATGTCAAGAGTCTGGAGAGATTGTAAGGCCAATATTGATTATGGTAATTTGAGAATGTGACTGAATTCTTCATTTGAGTGGGTTAGCCTGGGGTGAAGTTGAGACTTGGAAGTGAGAAAGATGGAAAGGATCAGCACACCTCTATCTGCAATATTACATAAGCTATACCATAGTGAGTATTCCTAAACAATTTGAGGGAACTGGAGCGACCAATGGTGAGCAACAGGCTCGGACATCTTGCTGGGGCACTCAACAGGCAGCATCTCACTGCATGGTGTTTCCTTCAGGTTGGACTTTTGTAATTCCAGTCGGTTTCTAAAATAAGACAGTATGCCAAATTAGTGTGCTGAGGTTCTTCACTTTCTTTCCAGAATTTGAGAATGGGTTACAGTGTTTTCTGAATGATAAACAGGAGATTGCATGCATCACTCCTGCAAAGTTTTATGCCATATTATAGAAAGCAGTGAGGATTTTGGAACACGCAGTTTTTCCCTTCCATAATCAGCAGCACTCATAGTGATAGCAAGCTGAGTCTACATAAATCAAGCCAAAGTAATGACATACCTATTGTTTAACTGAATGTAGACCTATTACTAATAAAAGTAAGAACATAGATTTATAAGGAGTGGAACAGAATAATAACCTGTTCTCAATAGCAATTAGTTAATGAATGCAGGGGATTCATTGATCAACACAGTGATATACATGCATTAGTAAATCAACCCACTGACTCTCTAAACCATGTTTTATAGTGGCATTTTTAATTGCCTATGTAATATTTTTCCAATTGGTATGAAGCCCCTTGAAATGTATGCTTCATGTGAGAATAAAGTCAGTTAAATAAAAAGGATTTATACATACATATATATATATATATATATATATATATATATACACACACACACATTTTATATATATATATATATATACACACACACACACACACACACACACAGTATATTCACATATATATATATATATATATATATATATACATATATACTCACACACACACACACACACACACACACACACACACACACACACACACACACACGCACACAGTATAAAAGTGTGTATGAACAATATGTATAAATGTAAAAGTTGAAGGAAATTACATGTAGGAATTTTTGGGAAGTCTTTTTTGACTCTTACCATCATTTGACTATCAAGCCCCCCCTCCCCCCCGGGATACTAATGACCATTCAGCCCGATGTTCATACCTCATACCTCACAACACCCTGTGGAGATGGGCTCCCTTTTCCAGGGTGAAAACCTTTCAGTAATTTTATCTAAATAATTTGTCCAGATAGTGATGAGAGTTGGGTGCTGGAAGGCTGACATCTGCAATTAACCATCTTTCACTTACAGTATTTGCTTAAATCCCTTTGCCTGTTGGCTGCCCACTGCAGTACAATGCTTCTGTGTTAGAGCAGTCTTCCCATCACCAACTCCGCTAGGGTGTGAAACATTCCTTGGCTGGATTCACATCCCCAGCTCTTTGCTTTTTGGTGCAGATGTGAGAGTTTTCCCAGGAGATTATCTTGCAGAGGGACATGCGCTATCTCCTCCAGCTGAGGATGGAAGTTTCTATCAACCACTCATTCCTTCATCTCTTAGGCTGTTAACTGAACACACTTTTTGAAACCTTAGTCAGGGCTTTACTCTCTATTCTGCAGAGTCAGAAACACACAGGAATTTCTGGAATTCTGTTATAAAGTAAATTAACAAAAAGACAAATTATAAAATATTAAATGGTTAAATCAGATCTCTCATTTACTGGTGATATAAACAGTGGCGGATCCAGGAATTTGCAGGGGGGGGGTGCAGTCTGGTTAGTTGATGGAGAATTATAGAGAAGGTCAGAAGGAGCTGCAATGTGCCTTTGTGGACTTAGAGAAAGCATAGTACAGGGTGCCTAGAGAAGAGTTGTGGTATTGTATGTGGAAGTCGGGAGTGGCAGAGAAGTATGCAAGAGTGGTACACGATATGTACAAGGGCAGTGTGACAGTGGTGAGGTCTGCCACATGGATGTGTTCAAGGTGGTGGTGAGATTACATCAAGGATCAGCTCTGAACCCTTTTTTATTTGCAATAGTGATGGACAGGTTGACAGAGGAGATCAGGCAGGAGTCCCTGTTGACTATGTTTGAGGATGACACTGTGATTTGTAGTGAGAGTAGGGAACAGATTCAGGAGACCCTGGAGAGGTGAAGAGATGCTCTAGAGAGGAGAGGAATGAAGGTCAGCAGGACTAAGAATATATGTGTGTGAATGAGAAGGAGGATAGAGGAATGGTGAGGATGCAGGGAGTAGAGGTGGCGAAGGTGGATGAGTTTAAGTACTTGGGATCAACAGTTCAGAGTAATGGTGAGTGTGGTAAGAGAGCTGAAGAAGAAAGTGCAGGCAGGGTGGAGTGAGTATAGGAGAGTGTCAGGAGTGATTTGTGACAGACAAGTACCAGCAAGAGTGAAACAGAAGGTTTACAAGATGCCAGTGAGACCAGCCATGTTATATCAGTTGGAGACGGTGGCACTGATGAAGACAGGAGTCAGAGCTGGAGATGGCAGAGTTAACTATGTTAAGATTTGCACTGGGTGTGACAAGGATGGACAGGATTAGAAATGGGTATATTAGAGGGTCAGCTCAGGTGGACAGTTTGGAGACAAAGCCAGAGAGGCAAGATTGTGTTGGTTTGGACATGTGCTATGGGTATATTGGGAGAAGGATGCTAAGGATTGAGCTGCCAGGTAAGAGAAAAACAGGAAGGCCTAAGATAAGGTTTATGGATGTGGTGAGAGAGGAAATGCAGATGATTGGTGTAACAGACCAAGATGCAGAGGACAGGAAGAAATGGAAACAGTTGATCCACTGTGATGGCCCCTAATGGGAGCAGCCAAAAGTGTGTGTGTGTCTGTGTGTGTGTGTTGAGGGACTTATTCATCCTTATTCCTATATTGCACTCTGAAGCTGTAGAAGACCTGTGTGGGAGGTAAGTGTAAATTCTTGGAGAATCAGAATAAAACCACAAAAGTTTGTCATAGGTATTTACTAGGCTAATAACCACAAGGGCCTTTTTAAGCCTAACCATGCATCCCAAATCTCTGACAAGTTCTGATACCCTTGATAAGTGTAAGCAGGAGTTTCAGAGATGAAACATTTACAAGCAGGGGCCTGGGAGATGAACCATTTACAGGTTGCCTGTGTCCATTACAGACATAGGTGCCAAACCAGGGATGAATTTCCTGCTCCACATTCAATTGTCCAAGTTGCACCTGAAATGGGTTAGAGAGGAACTCTGCTTCACATGGATGGGGAGCCTGTTCCATAGAAAGGGTAGTCTCTGGACTACATACCTGTCTCTCCAGCAGGTCCTATTTATATCATAGGCAAGGTTTAAATCTTTAGAGTGGCAATTCTGGTACTGTTTGTTTTGTGGATATGCAGGAGGTCCATCAGAGTGGGGGCTGATGTGCCCTGTATGCCAGGCATAGATCTCCCGTCAAAAAAGGATATTTCTTCAATTTAAGTTCTTACTGGGAGTGAGGATCAAACCTTGTACTTTGCACATAGGAGGAGAACACCTTAACCATTATGCCAATTGGTCTTTCAGTGTAGCGGTTATATCTATTTGCACACTGACAAATAGACATATTAAATATTTAAGGATGGGGTAGTCAGTGTCTAAGCTGAACAAAATGCCATTACTCAAAACTCATTTTGTAAGGCATGTAGTGCATGCCTGGCTACATCCATGTGTGCTTATGGAACAATCCAAAGATTGTAAGCCAGGAATGTAGTCACAATTTTCTCTTGGTGGTTACACACACACACAGACGATTATTGCCTCTACCCAAACATCATAGCTGCTCATGATTTTCAGGGATGTCCCACTTTTGGTTCAAAATCTTCCTCAATCATTAAAAATACGGACTTAATTTACATAAGAAAATGCATGCTAATCCAAGCATTATTTTTGGGTCAGTTTTTTGTCATCAGTACTAATATTTAAAAATTGTCCCTAATTAGGGACCCTTCTACCTGCTTCTGGACAAGGGTGTAGCTAGGCATTCTGCTGGTACTCTACCGAATACTATTTTCTATACATTAGTTAAAGAAACCATGGCTTTTTTTAAGCCATACTACGTCCACAACTGTCCAAATTAATGCTTCCAAAAGGAGCCTCGTCGATTGAAAAAAATATTTATTTCACGTTTTTACAGAGAAAGTGATGCAAAAATTCTTAATGAGGGGGGTGAACATTTTTATTTTTCAAATAACAGGTGGTTTGTGGGGCAAAAATAAGAGCAGGCAATTACATATCTTCCCTGCTTACATCCCTGCTTCTGGAAGTAAAACGTTGAAACCTATGCCCCTACCCCAACCACATGTATGAACATTAAAACACGTTCAGATCAAAACCAACAATATAACCCTGTACACCAGAAAAAAATATATATAGTATTTTCGCTTTTGCCTATGTAGGTATAAACCGCACCTCTCAACTGTCTGGATTTTCGCAGAATGTCTAACACATCAAAACTACTGGACAAAAACAATCATAAAATGTGTGGTTTTCTGGCAAATCACTGAGGACTAAAGCCACTAAATAATGACATGGATGCTTGTTGCAAGGCAGGGTGAATGCTGGGGCTAAGTTGTAGCAAAGTTGATCTGTTATGTCCCCAGCATATTTCTTTTTACCCCATGATCTCTGTAACAGTTTATGCGGCAGTTCATTGGTACCAGCGAGGGTGACAGGGTGTAGCGCTGTGAAGAAATTATAATCTTGCTTTCTCTTTAATATTTAAATGCACAGCAGTCTGCTTAGGTTTAGACTTAATTGTTTAACCAACCCAGTATTTCATAAAACTGATGTATAAAAAATAAACACAAACAGATGTAAAAAAAAGAAACATATATATGCAAGCATAGTTTCTATCGCCGCGCTCCTTGATATAACAATGGAGTACATTTCAGTATGCTAGTACTTCACTGTGTACTGACTGGGACCTACATAACTGATAAACTGTTGTTGCCATCGTCCCCCAAAACATCCAGGTTGGCAAAAATGAAGAAAAAAGTACCACAGCCTAGATCTACACAGGCATGCATACGCGCACACACACACACACACACACACACACACACACACACACACACCTCGATCAGCTGTTGTGCTACAGACTAGTACTATGACAACTACAGCAGTTATAACACAGAAGTGTAACTACTCGAACCAGTGCAGACAGCTTAATGCCTCTCAGGCCCCTCACTCCCTTCAAAAGGACTGCAAGGCAATTAAATCTATGTAATGCAGGGGGGTAGTAGTCCTCTTGCTGATGTGTGTGGCCACCTTTCACTAATGTTAAGTTTGTAACGCCCAACATTAGAACTTCAGTTTTTTTTATACTTTAACCAGCTTAATAAGAACAATTAAGAAATTTGCAAAACACTTAACGGATGCCAAATAAGTCAGCTCCACTCAAACCTGCGTGAAGTACGATGGCATATCTTAACAATCACTGAGCTTGAGTTCTTCTCAAATATCCACAGTTTTCAAGAACATTGCTGATTTCAACTCTAGTCTTTAGCTCTGTCCCTCTTAACCCCTTGTAAAACTGATGACCTTTGAAGAAAAGATTGTGAATTATACAAAAGTAAATAATGACAATAACTAGACTTTTTTTACTTCAGGAAATGCAAATTAAGTCACTATCTCAAGTTAATAGTACTAAAATAAAAAAAAAGTTCCCTTGATTAATTTATGGATTTGTCCCGAATTCTGATGAGGTCTGTCCCTGATTAAGTTGAAAGCTACTATGCAACATTCTTAGGCAAAAATTAGGGGCATTCATGAGATATGATTTAAATTTATTAAAATAGATAACAAAACGTATTGCACGTTAATAAAATATTTATTGATTTAATTCCGAAATAAATATAACTTGTCAATGTTAAATTAAATTAAGTGCTTTTTGCCAGACTAACACTTACCCATAAGGCTTCAGTGCTGGAGTCTTCACATTGCTTTTAGAGTCCTCGAAGACTCGGTGCTAATGGAATCATATGTCAGTTATTTAAGAAATTAAATTAGAAATCTGACAGTACACCAAACATTTGTCCAAAGGTACTTGAAGGCTCCCATTTACGATGGTCAAGCTTGTACCCAAAAACAGACTATTAGTCCCCCATCATTCTATAATTATGACAAAATATTATTGTTGTGTGATGCACATGTGCAATAACACAAGAAGCACTATATCTATAGTTATAATATAACTATGTGAGTGACTGTGTGATGGGGGGTGCTACTTTATGTAAAAGTGCAAATACTGTCCATACCTCTAAAACTATCAGTGATTTTCAGGGATGTCCCTTTGATTCCAGATGTTGTTCTCTCTCTCTCCCCCTCCTAAAACTGGTGCCTTTTGGAGCAAAGGTGGTGAATTACATTTAATAATACTACAGAAAATTCACATTCTATTATTCTACCTATGTCTGAAGTTCTAGTACTAATATTTTAAAAGGGTTCTTGTTTATTTCTGGATTTGTCCCTGATTCGTTGAGAGCTGTGCTGGAAATAATTAACGATGCATTGCAACTAATTTAACAATGCTTTGTAATGGTTTTGCATACAGCCTGCATTTACATATTTAAACAGACAACCATATAAGATATATTAAAAGCTACTTCATATAAATGTGCAAAACCCATTACAGCAGCTCTTTATATCTGTTTTGCATGTAGCTACTTATCAGTGTTGTCGAGAACACTTCTGTCAGTGCTGTCCTTGCAGTAGTTGTGTTGCTTAGCACTTCCCCAGACTAGTTTTGTGGCCGGAGTCTTTGGTGTTTAACAGGGATATAAAGCCTTTCTCTCGGGTACTGACTGGAAGGCTTCTTGCCTTACAGAAGGTGGACAGAAGAAGCATGTATTTGCCACTCTGTTGGTTCATGCAAAATCCCACATCCTGACTGTTGTGCTGTATTGAGGACAAAAGTGATCGGAGCTCGGCTCAGTGTTTTTATAGCCCTCGATTGTCTAACAGCAACACGTAACTGTCAAAGCCATCATCTCCATTGGAATTGTAACTCCTGCCAGCTGTACCAAGTCAGAGGTTTAAGGCAGGCAGGGGGATGCATGGGAGTTTAACCTTCCATGCTGTAGTCAAGCATTTTCTTTAAAAGTTAGAACCCGGTTGGATTTCCTCAGAATTATTAATATAGTAAAACTATTTACTATTTTCTTGAAAGGAGTTGGGCTGTATATGACATATCAAAAAGGCTGAGAAGTCATCAATTATTGGGATTTGCACTAAGGGAGGTGATTTGGTTACAATCAGTTAACTTGCACTTAATGAAGAGAGACTGAGCCTGTGCAAAAACTAGTTTAAGGGAGAACTAAAATCACTACTTGCGGTCAGTTACAGACTATAGAGAACTCAACTGCATATACTCTGTCAGGAGAAAACTGCACGGCTTCTTTGGCACCTTGAATTGGTAATTCAATAAAATAATTAGCAAAATTACCTCAATGTAGATCACTCCCTTACACTCAAAGGCCAGTTTCAGGTTAGTTTGGTATTTTTATTTTAGTTTCAAACTGGATCTTCTGGCTAAAGGTTAACTAAATTTTTAATCAACGATACTTCACTGCTCTCTGCAATGTGCCTAAATTACAATGGAGATGCAGGTGGGGGAGGATCGTTAAAAAAAAAAAATCATCTGACTACAGCCTCCAATTGCATCTCCGATGTACTAGGCACATTTGGTGAGAGATTCTTTTGGAAGATGCACCTGATTAAAAAAAAAAAGAAAAGAAAGTTTAAAAAGGGGCCTGTGCGCACCCCTGCACCCATGCCTAAATCCGCCACTATAATTAAAGTATCTGAATTGCCACAAGTTATTCAAGTTATTTAATGGTACAAGGGCACTTCACTGTAAGTACAGGTCACAGTTAATGACCTGTAGTCAGAAATAATTGAATTTGTAATAATGAAACCAGAAACTTAACAGTGAGTTAAGTGATTTGGAGACAAAAAACATGCAACATATCACTTTGCACATCTGCTTAACTATCAACACAACACACATGCAGCTTGTGACAAAGCAATGCAGTATTAACTGCAAGAGACAATGTAACATCATTGAGTTTCATTCTGGTAAACCAAGATTAGTAATTACGTAACACTGAGTTTAAAAACCGTGACCAGCAGCTCTGTAGAAGTAGTCCGAAACTTAAGTGAGGAGGAGGAGGAAAGAAGAAAGAGAAAGCACACAGACACACACACATATATGCCTGTAAAAGATACATCTGCGCAAGCACAAAAAATACTGTAGAGAGAGACACACTGATACTGCTTCAAAATGGCAGATGAGAAAATACCTTGTGCTGTGCAAAGGCAGGTAACCAATGTGAAAGAGAAGAAATGAGCAAACAAAGAAGAGTAAAACAAGTAGGGATCGTACAGAGCACTCATCAGGACAGATGATTGTAAAGACAAAAGTGCCAAATAGCAGTCAGCAGGCATTTGGGCCTTGTGCCATTTCCTACTACAAAACCTGTAATCACTACCTGTCAGTAACATGTACTTAGCAATACAGCTTGTGCCCTAAAGTCAGAGGTAATGAAGGTCATAAAGGTGAGAGGCTTGCTAGCCACTGGGATATTCCACTGGCCAGAAAGTGACAACACTGACATGTCACAGTGGCCATTATCAAGAAATATCCTGTATTCAGGTAATGACACCTGGTTCCTTAAATATCAGGGAGAGAGAAAAATGTGATTTTTTTTTGTTTGTTTTGTCAGAAATATAATGGTAATACAGACTTGTGCCAGCCCTTTCCTGACTTAGGTTACTAAAAGTTTTGGATAGTTTTACAGAAATACCTGTACCCTGACTGTACTACAATGCTCAGTGCAAGCTACAATGAATAATGGTACAGACTTGCACTGCTCCCATTGCTCTGTCAGGCTAAAATCTGACAGCAAGGCAAGCCATGTGATACTCCTGGTTAAGTCTGGAGGCAAGTGTCCACCTCATATACAAACATACAAAGATGAGATGGAAAATGATCGGTGGACTACTGAAGCTGTACATATGTTACAGCTAGCAATGGAAAAATAAATTATTCTTATACCATGAGCAGCAACACTCCTGAAGAAAAGTGAGAAATAATAGTAGAAAAGGCATCTGGCATGCCATGAACAAGGATATAACCTTTTGATTGCCATGTTCAGCAAAGAAATGAGACAATCCACACATCACATACATACAAGATTTAGATCTGATCACCAAATATAAAAATGTGGGTTTCAGCATTAATTATGATTCAAAATATTGCTTATGTTCCCCTTAAAAAAATATGCTTACCAGGGATCCTAGCCACATGGTGTATATGGATAAAGCCCTACACACACAACCTATGCTCAAATACAGGGATCCTAGCCACATGATATAGATGGATAAAGCCCAACACACACAACCTATGCTCAAATACAAGGATCCTAGCCACATGATATAGATGGATAAAGCCCTACACACACAACCTGTGTTCAGATAGCAGCAGAGATGCCTGGGAAGTTGAGTGGGGCAGGATGAGTTTGAATAGCCAATGCTGACTTCCCCATCATGCGGGAGTAGGGCTGGAGGTGGGTCTGCACTGGTAATGCCTACTGGCTGGCTAGCAAACATTCATGGAACATGCCATGAAAGCTCATGCTGCTAGTGGTGCATGAGCATTGCTTGACTGTTAAGCTGGGGGGGTAAATGAGCATGGGAACATGCCTCTGTCTCCCCTAACTAAGCAGTGATTACAGCTTAGCAAGCCACCTACTGGGAGGAAATGGTAGGCTCCTTCAAAGTCACTGGAGGCTGGTCAACTCTTTTCCACTGCAAGGAGAATGGAAAGGCTACTCAGGCTTCTAAGATAAGAATAAGCTGCATATTGCTCTTTCATAGCCCAGAGAAGCGTGATCCCTAACCCTGTGGACTAAGTGGACCAAATGGATGCAGGTGCAGCAGTCATTGCTGCAGGGTCCTGAGTAGTTTGGGAAGGGGAGGAAAAAATTCCTGCTGGTGCATACACTACCATAGAAACCTCATGTGAACATTCACAAACAAAAGCAAGTGTATAAACAGAGAAACAATTTCATGCAGATTTGGCAAGCAGCATTTTTAAATAGCTTTTGAGGTTGTTCATAATTATTCTTTTTTATATAAAAATTTTTAACTATTTTTTTTCTGCTTGCTTAAGCATTTTATGACTTTCTGCTTTCTTACAGAAAAACAAAAAAGTGCTGATGAACAAGAATGCAAACGTTGCTGTTCCTGTTGAGCCATCTGTTTATTCCTGAAAGAAGAAGCATGATTGTCATGTACTGAATAAGTGAACTGGCTATGTTATTCCTGCCACAATAAATTTTGGTGGTCACTTACTGCCTTCCAGAAATGCATCTTTAGACTATATTTTCTTTCATGACTCATTTACCAAACCACTACCTTTTAACAATAAAGGTAAACTGTGGATGATGAGACATTGCTTTGGTTTAAATTTTTGAAGCTGTACTAAACCATGTATGAAGTTCATATTTCAAAAATATATTGTTTCTTTGATACAGTTATGTTTCCTTCTTTAAGAGAGAAACCTTGGCTTGAAAAAAGTGCCTTGCTATGTTGTAATCTAGGATGCTATTTTTCCTTCACTTGAAGGCTCAATAGCAAAACTGCTACTGAGCAAAACTTCAGACAGCACTTTAAAGTTTATATAAATTTAGTGAAAATGGAGTGTTTACATGTATCACAGATATCACTTTATAAAAGTTAAGTTACTTTATGGTACAGTGCAGGGAACTTGGAGTTGATTATACGAGGTCAGTGGTACAGGTAATGTAATTCCTGCAATAACAAAGATATCAACACTTCAGCAATAGTAATCTTGTTTTCAGAAAGGTTACAGTCAGTTTTGCCTTAAAGTTCTTTATGTTTTGAACTGATAAGGACAGGGAAAATGACTGCAACAGTGTGATTGTTCACTGTTGCAAGTAGAACTACTACAGATGTATCTTTGTGCTTTTCACCCAAATAAATTTCAAACTTATCCGAATCAGTATGCAAGTGTTGGGTGTACAGTTTTGCATGTATTTTTATTTATTGAGACTAGGTGATCACAGAGGAGATTTGTTTCCCTAATTAAATTCCAGTTCAGAGAAACATAGCTCTTTCACTGATGAGAACACACACAGTAAAGCAATACAATAAAAACTATATTAATTTATCTCATTATTTCATGAAAATCAATAACTTTAAACACAATGGTATGTTTTTAGTGGTACCAGAAATACTTTTAATCTGCTAATCTAATTTGCACAAACTAGACATTTATCAGGTAGAGGCTTTCAGAGTCAAACCTATATTTGCCAGATGTACTATTTTTCTAGCATCCTGCCTTAACAATTAAAGTGCTGGTATAGTTTATACATGAATAGGATTTTTGTCTCATTTAATATGACAGTGGAATAGGTGTAAGCAAGCTATGTGTAGGAATCACTGAAGCTGCAGTCTATACAGAAGCAGGGAACTGTCATTAGTCTGCATTCGTACTTGTGAATGTTTGAATGTCATGCAGGTTGCTGGAAGTAAAATCTGCACTGTAGCTAACACATGCTTAGGACAAGTGGAGAAACTATGGTGAAATCCATGCACAGATATTCAAATAAGGCACTCAGTGTTCTGCATCCCAGCACACCATAATACATGGAAATACAACTTAGTTATATTATATGTATCTAAAGTAATAATGGTCATAATAAAAGCGTAGGCATATGCCAAGCTGGGAAGGGATAAAATCCATACTGTTGAAGAAGGAGCAAAAACAAGTCTCAGAAGGTGAACTTTACTGTAAATAAACCCCCCTGAAGAGGCAACTAACATGGGTGTGTGCTGCAGCTATGAACGTGCTATTTCCCTAGGCAAAGGGACCTGCCTCAGCACAGTGAAGCTCTAGGTAGGGCAACCAGCACTAAAATAAATTATCCTTATGAAAACATGTAGATACAGTCTTACAACTATGCAAGAAACCAGATGTTCTCTTTATTCAGAGAGTGCTAGCAAAGGGATGATACAAATATTGCCATCTCTGCCATTTTTCACTTTTGTTACTGCAAATGTTTCATTTCACATGGGCCAGTGTCATTACAAGCTATTGCTTGATTCCAGTACAGGATGATCCACCTATAAAAAGCACAGAATACTAATCATGAAAGAACAAGCAAGCCAATCTGTTGGAAGGCAAAGACTCTGGGAATCCACTTTGTTCAGCTGGTATGTACTTATAAGTAAATTTAATCAGCTTCAACTTAAGCAAATAAATGGCATTTAGAAGCCATACTAGGTCAGTAAGAAACAATGGCTCATATCTGTGAGTTCTGGGATCACCAATGGCTCAAAAGACACAGTGATATGGCAGTTCTTGTATGAGCATTCTGACACAAGTAACTATTCAGCGCTATGTATTATGAATACAGAAAGGTTACCTAGTACATGCTGGGTGGAACAGATGGACTGCTAAATATGCAATGGAACTGTACTGACAATAAGTTGCATTCGAAATGTGTCCTTTCATTTTCATATTATTATAGCTTTGTCTTAATTATCTTAAAATGCAGTACTTTGCCCATGATCCGTGTGCTCGACTAAACTAAGCAGGTACACAAGTTCACAGTCTTAAGCATGCATGTACATGTGTGCATTTAACAAAGCAGGTACACAACTTCACAGTCTTAAGCATGCGTGTACATGTGTGCATTTAACAAAGCAGGTACACAACTTCACAGTCTTAAGCATGCGTGTACATGTGTGCATTTAACAAAGCAGGTACACAAGTTCACAGTCTTAAGCATGCGTGTACATGTGTGCATTTAACAAAGCAGGTACACAAGTTCACAGTCTTAAGCATGCGTGTACATGTGTGCATTTAACAAAGCAGGTACACAAGTTCACAGTCTTAAGCATGCGTGTACATGTGTGCATTTAACAAAGCAGGTACACAACTTCACAGTCTTAAGCATGCGTGTACATGTGTGCATTTAACAAAGCAGGTACACAAGTTCACAGTCTTAAGCATGCGTGTACATGTGTGCATTTAACAAAGCAGGTACACAACTTCACAGTCTTAAGCATGCGTGTACATGTGTGCATTTAACAAAGCAGGTACACAAGTTCACAGTCTTAAGCATGCATGTACATGTGTGCATTTAACAAAGCAGGTACACAAGTTCACAGTCTTAAGCATGCATGTACATGTGTGCATTTAACAGCCACTGTCCAAGCAGTAGCCATGATACTATAGCTATGCCAAAAAAAAAGAAACAGAGTCTGCTAATACATTGATTCTACTTTTATCAACTGCAAGTCTCTGATGCTGTGGCAGAAATGCATTCATTAATTTATTTGTATGTTTATCTCATCGACTGACTGCATTCTGGTAAGTGAGTAGGTCCTGCTGTTTCAAACAGACATTTTCTAGGACAGGCACTAGCAGAAAATGTGTACCACAAAATAATTTAGTAATAAAGCTAAGCTAGAAATAGTTTCACTATAATTCATCAGTGTAAGGATTACTATTAGGAGAAATTTCTTTATTAATGGAAAAATACACATCAAAAATATTTAAAATTTTAGATTAAAGGGCCCAATAAAAGGAAAACAGCACTTGCCATTATTCGAATACAGATCTACTCGGGTATAAGAAAAAAATCAGCATTATTGTATTTATCTCTGGTATGCTACACACACAGAGATAGGAGCAAGGAATGGATGTGAAGTAAAGTAGAAGTGAAGCCCAGAAGTGCAACAACAATAAAGAAGTGGCAAAATAAGATGGAACATCTAAGTGTTAAGGCAAACAGAATACTAGGAGTTAGCTACAACCCTTACATTTGTGCCTTCACTATTAATATGACAACGTAAGCTAGTTAAATTAGGCTATGAAACTTCATGACTGCTAACATGAAAGCAAATGTACACAGACATATTTAAAATAATTTCCAGTCTAGATCTGTTTCTGAATATTTTCAGAAGGATAATTTATTTTAGTACTGCTGGCCTTTTGTGGCTGTTGAACGTAATTTCCATTTGCAAATGTAGTAGTTACAGCTCAGTAGCTTAATGAATGTGGAATTTTGTAGTTATAGTGTTGTTTCACTAAGCACTTTGCCAAAAAAAGTGATTCTTTCCTCCTGTACCTGTAGCCAAACATCCTTGGAGGAACAAAAGTCTATATCTGAGATGCAGTTGAAATCATGTTCTTAAGATAGCCAGAGAAGACACGATGATGTTCATAATATACAAATTACAGTGGAATATACAGCTGTGGATAAGGCAGCAAGGATGAACACAAGCCAACCAAGTGGAGCTTTCAATCTGTAGACATCCATGCTTCTCTGTATATAAACAGAGATCAGATTTACTGAGAAGATGACAGAAAGAATGAGTGCAAACCTCTTATTAAGTAACAATGAAGAATAACAACCCTGGTCACCTGTAGCAGTGTTTCACCTGGGAGTTAACACCTCAAACAATGCACATATGTAACCTACATCTTAACCACTTAGAACAAAAAAGCTGGACAAAACCTAAAATACTGTGGGAACAAAGGCCCAAAAATAGGGATAGATTTTAAATATTGCTCTCATAAATTTAGAAAGTTGCTAGAATAACAGGATTTATGTTTGCATGCATTTCAGGAAGGATGTGAAGTCTGAAACTCAAATGTGTATCATTATTTAGTGACTTCAGTCCTTAGTGATTTGCCAAAAAAACACTTTTGTGAGGAACTGACCAAAAATATAAGACAAAAGTCTGGACATTCTACAAAACTTTGGACAGTGGAGAGGTATGAATATAACCTTCTTACATATTCTAGACATCACAAATTATCTATGTGGAAAATGAATTGGTTCTTGATCTAGATACAGGCTAGCTATCTGAATACAGACATTTCTTTAATCATTCTAGACAAATGTACTTCATTTCAGTTACCTTGACAAGCAAATTGATTTGAGCAAATAAGCTTGTAGATCAGTGATAGAGCTTATAATTCCTTTGGACCGGTGTAGCAGGTTCTATGCCAACACCTGTGACAACAGTATGAATGCTCTTCGCCCCCTCATGTCCATTGCTTTGGTGACCCTCTCAGAGAAGTCTACAAAATTAAGTAGGCATGACTTTTTTTTTTGGCCATGAGTTTTTTTTTTTTTTATTGTATACCCCAGTTTAAAGTGAGGATCCCACCAGTGTTATTGTTTTGGGTTTACTTATGGTAGGCAAGGCAGCCTCTGTTCTTTTTCTAATTTCTCCATATCTTTTGAGTTTCTAATACAATGACGGGAATGGACCCCATTCCTAAGTCAAATTATGATTAAAGTTTATAAAATTAGTATTGTTTCAATCTTTGATGTCAGCCAAAAGTACTCTTCGCGGCACCTGCAATGTGCCCAGTAATGACTCCTCCTGCAATTCATATGGGGTTACATGGATTGGTAACATATCTAAATATGATTGTAAATTATTTTTTTATAAGACCCGTTGCTTCTACTACTATTGGAACTGTTTGGGTATCTTTCTTCCACACTGCTCATGTTTCTGCCTGCAGATCCTAGTATTTTATGACTTTGCAACTCTCTGTACGCAAGACACTATAGCTACTGGGTGTGGTGATTTCAATGATCAATGCTACTTTTGTCTTCTTTTCTTGGACCAGTATATCCGGTTTTCTGGCATCTATCTTTTGAACTGTTGGTAATGGGTGATCCCATGTGATGCAGACCATCATTTTCTATGATGCTTTGCGGCTCATGTTTCCAGTGTTTTTCAGCCACTTTGATACCATAATGCTTGCACAATCTGCAGTGCAACAGTCTCGCCACATTATTATGCCTTTCAGTATACAGTCCTTTTGCCATTAGTGTGTCGCAACCAGCAACAAGGTGTTGACTGTTTCCAATTTGGTTCTACAAAACCTATATTTGTATGTTTCTCTCACATGTTCAATGGACTTTGTAAACCAGCATGTATGTAGCCCACTATCTTGGGCTGCCAAATTAACCTTTCATTTCTTGGTTTGAATTTGCCTCTCCTTAACCATTCCTGTGTTTGTTCTCAATCAATATGAGGCTCTTCCAGGAGTTTTCTATACTTGCAACTATATTTGTTTTTTTTTCCACATTTCTTGCCTTCTCATCTGGTCTTTCACCTTATATTCTTTCTTTTGTTTTTTGGCACATTCAGTTGCTTCTTTGTTTTTATCTACTACTGGTTTGATTTCCATTCCTGCCTGACGTTGATATGCTTCTGCTAAACTAAGCAGAGAAGTCATCTTAGATTTATTCCTCTAATGTTTCAAAACTTTCACTACATTTAGATCTTGTGAGGTCAGTAGATGTGTGGAGTCCCACGATTGCAGATCTATACATGCAATTAATTTCAAGGAGGCCCATCACTCCTTCAGAGCAAGGAATATATAATCCTGGTATACACTGATTTTTATAAATCATTTGGTGAGCATGAAGCATCCTTCTTGTTTTAATTTGCAATCTATCCAACACTTTTTGGGCTCAGTCATGCTGTTTTAGGCTTAATTTAAGTCTTCTAAAGTATTCCTTACTGAGTTTTATTCGCATTTCTTCATGTTTTACTGCTGATCCTTCATTAATATTTATACACTCCCTCTTCCTCAAGTTCTTTTATAACACATTCTTGTTCCAAACTAATGTTTTCCTGGTGCTGCAGTTTTCCTACTTTAAAGGTTGCTTTTGCACATTTATCAAGACCAAACGGCATTCTAATATCAACTAAAAATGTTTTGACAACCTGTAGCTGTGCTTTCAGTTCCTCATCTGATAAGCTATACAGTTTAAATCATTGACAAAGAGAAAATATGAAGTCATTAGACTCTGTTGTTTTCTAAGAGCCAAATTGTAGCCATGGCCTAAGCTGTTAAGTAAACAGCTTAATGGATTAATGGCAAGGCAAAATAGCAACGGTGACAGAGAGTCACCCTGGAATATCCCCCTTTGAATTTTTATCCCTGCGACAATAATCTGTCCTTTATCATGGCTTAATTGCAAAGTGGTCTGCCATTGTTTCATAGTTACTGTAATGTAGTCATAGGGTGAATCTTACACATTATTAAGCACTCTTTTATCCATGAATGTGGGATACTATCAAATGCTTTTTTGTAGTCAATCCATGCCATACTTAGATTCTTCCCCTTTTTACAGTTCTCCACTATAACTTTATTTAACAAATGATCATTTGTTCCATATGACTTTCTTTTATTGCCCTTTTGTTTTACTGCCATAATTGAGTTTTCTTCTAAACTACTATAAACTCTGTCGGTGTCAATTCCCATGTATAGTTTCTATTCCCATGTATAGTTTCTAAGTCATAAGAAGGCAAGGTACTGGTCTATAATTTTTAGGGTAGCTTGTAGGTTCACACTTAAGTAATTGCATTGTTTTGCCTGTTGTTAGCCAGTGTGGTGTATGTTCGGGGTGCTCATATAAATAGTTCTTACTCATGGCTAAATCCTTGTGCAAAGATGTTAATACTTTTAACCAAAAGTTAGGTACTGCATCTGAGCCTGGGGTT
Source organism: Protopterus annectens (assembly GCF_019279795.1). Classification (NCBI taxonomy): domain Eukaryota; kingdom Metazoa; phylum Chordata; order Ceratodontiformes; family Protopteridae; genus Protopterus; species Protopterus annectens. Next base: position 240,019,731 of record NC_056743.1, read on the forward strand.
TTCCAGTTGGAGGCTTTTCTTAACTTTATTTCACTCTCTCTGGTTGTTATTTCATCCCATTTCATATCCTGTACCTTTAAACTTATTATTCATTCTTTTACTTCTTCTGTCCATTTAGCATTTTTGTTATGTTCCACAGCATCTTCATAGATACTTCTCCAAAATGTATCTACTTCCTCTTTTTTTTTGGCAGTCTTTCAATTCCTTTTACCTTATTTCCCAATCCTCTATAAAACTTTTTTGGGTCATCAAATTGTTTTATTTTGTACTTTTCCCTTATATTTATCTGTGTATCTTCTAAGTTTTTCTGCCTGTGTTGAAATTTTTAGTTTATTTGCGGTAGTGCATGACATGATAGATCCTGTACTGTTCTAATACTGTGCATTGTTTTAATCACTTCTAACTTTCTTCGTAGTTTTGTTGAACTATTCCCCTGTCTATAATCTTCTAACAGTGACACTTCTTGTCTTAATCGCTTTATGGTTTTCTCTGTTTGATACTTCCATGATGGTATTCAATTTCTCCCCCTCCTTTCCCTCACTACCCTGTGATCTTGTGGTAGAACTTTATCAGTTATTAATTTTAATTAAATTAATTTAGCAGCACAGTAGTATATCCTGTTTACTTCTGTGCATGGACAGCCTTAATACTGCATTCATTTGTTTTATCACACGTCTTACTTTTTGAGTTTGATTGACCTTTTGCAGTCTATTTCTCTTATTGATCTTAAAGCATCTATCCATGTCCATTAAATCTAGCAACTCTTCTCTTAGTTCATTTTCTTCCAAACTGCGGGCACATCCCTTGTTTTCCATTTCTGCAGGTGTTCTATACCATCTTCCTGTGACACATTCTCTTCAATTTCATCCTATGTCACCTGTTGCTCTGTCATATGGCAACTCACTGGCCTATCACTCCTCAACATTGACTGCATCAGAGTTTCCACAGTTTCCTGTTCCTTTCTTTGCTGTCTAGCTTCAAGTTAACGTTTATACTGGTTTCCTGTGGAAGGCTCCAAAATATCTTGATATGGCACCTGACCAATTGCTTCCTGTTCCACTGTTTTCCCCTTAATTTGGATATCCATTGCTCTATCCTGTGGTGGTGCTTTCTGCATTTGATTTTCTATACTGAATTCTTCTCTTTGCAGCTGCTCCATAACCCCAGTTTCTATTGCTTTGACTTCTCCATTACTAATCTCTTTCTCTACTTTTCCTCTTAGTCTTCTTTTTTTTATTGTAAAGTTTTCCATATCCGGATTCCTTTGCCTGTATTTCTCTTCAAATATCTTTGGTGCTGCTCTTTTTATATTGGTTAGTTTTGCTTTCTCCTTTGTATAAATATTACACCATATTAAATCTCTTTTCCTTTCCCCTGTCCATATTTCTTCACATGTCTCCTGATCTTGCTTTTCCTTATTCTGGGGACTCGCACCATCATGATGTGATGTAGTCTGTGTTAGACCTTCTACATTAAATCCTCCACTTCGCAGGCACTCCATAACTTCTATTTCTTTAACTTCTGCTTTACTAATTTTCTTTTCTACATTACGTTTGTGATATTAATTTTTTATTGTGAAAATTTCCATATCTGGATGCCTTTGCCTGTATTGCTCTTCAAATAGCTTTGAGACTGCCTTCTCTATATTAGTTAACTTGGCTTTCTCCTTTGCATAAATATTGCATCATATCAAATCTCTTTTTCTTTCCAATGTCCATATTTCGTTTTTATATTTTTCAAATATCTCTAGGTTTTGTTGTTTATATTTTCACACTTCCTCAGATGCTTCTTTTTCCAAACAGATCAAAGTTTCTTGATCTATATACTGTTCTTCAAAACTCTGTTGTATTAATGGACGCAAATTTTTATTTGAAGCTTCTGGCATGTTTGTATAAGGGCTCTGAATAATTCTGCATACATAGATGTGGTCTCAGAGTTAGAGGGAGCCTTGAATTTTGACAAATTATCACTTAACAGGATGTGGTTTGCCTTAGAAGTGTTCCTGTTAGTGGTTTAGATGGGTTTTCCCAGTTGATTTTGATTTTAAAGGAGACAGCTTTGGAATCCAACCTTACCAGTGAGGATCTGACATGGGGGTGCAACACTCTCCCATGTTGGCGAGTACCAGAACCAGTAAGTTTGATCCTCTGGTTGGAGTGTGCACCAGCTGTTTCAAGGTGCTTGTGTTAAATCTGGGAAGTGCTGTGCCTGTGAGTTTAAGGCAGTGTTAGTTTACCATTCTATAGAGGGGTAGTTAAAGTCACCCATGAATAAGGTGTTTGGTTGGATTGTGAGCACCTCTAGTAGGTTTAGGCAAGTGTCCTTAGAGTCTGAGAGCATAGATGGTGATGTACACCTAGCCATGATATGGTGAGGTACCTTACCGTATGGTGACTTAAATGTGAATGAGCTCCATGGTATTATCCTGTTTTACCGACCTGGAGGTATCTTTGTTGCTAATGTAGATCAAGACACCTCCACCTCTGGTCCATGCTGTTGCTGGTCTAAATGTGTTGAAGATATTGTAGCCTTGCACTGCTAAAGTATTTTCTATGGCTTTAAATCAAATCTCAGTCACAGCAGAGATGTCTACATTCTCCAGAGTGAGGAGAGATTGAAGGATGTGGAATTATGTTTTTAGGCTCCTAGCATTCAGCATTAACACATTAAGCTTGCTTGGAGATTTTTTTCACTATGTTGATAGTTTTGTCTTTTTGGAACTGACTAAAAAAGGCTCTAAGGAGGTGGATAAAATTTTATTCAACATCTGGAAGCCTTGGAGGGAGCAACAGGGGCAGCCCATCCTTGTCGAAGCAAAGCAAAATGGTCTGTTGATTATCATCCCCTGGGCTTTACATGTTACATGCTGGACAGTTCATATCAGTGAATGCCACTGTGCATTCACTGATATGCACTTGATCCAATGACTACAGATCACGGTACATTGTGGATTGGCACATTCATCACTTTCCTCACTGTAGTGCAATCTTGGAGTTGGAATATATAGTCAGCAGGGGGTGTGAAGGGCACAGCCCCCACAGAGGGGGTGCAGGGGGGCTTGCCCCCTGCAAAAATGAAGTGAAGTGTAGGGGTTCCACTTACCTGAGCTCCTGTATGAACATCATGTTTGATATTGTGTGAAAATGTTGAATCTGCTGAATTTGTTCAGCAGATTCAACATTTCACCAAAGTGGTATTTTGGATTCTGCATTACCATTCAAGGTTCTGAAGGATTTTTTTTTTTACATTTCAAGATTTTGACAGTAAACGTCTTCTCTTTGTCTAACCCGTTGAGAGGGGCATGTGTGTGTCACACAATGGAGTCTCCAATGACAATAGTATTAGGTGAAGTATATGCTTGGCTTATGGGTTTTGTTCTGGGGGAACAGAGTATGCAGGATATGTGAGATGTTTGATGTTAGTTTTGGTATGCATTTTAGTGATTGCTGAGGAGCAGTGTTGTCATTAGGTGGTTTTGGTGGTTTTCAAGATTTGGGAAGTCTTCTTTTAAGCACCTCAGCATAAGACAATCTGTGTGTTTGATGAGTGGAATGTATGAACGTTGTAGTTGTATGCAAAATTTTTGCGTCCAAGGAAGTTTGCATTTACATCTCTTCCATACTGTAATTTCCTTTAATGATTAACTGGTTTTCTGAGAACATAAGACAATTGCTACATTGCTTTAGGATGACCAAATATACCATGCTAGTCAGAGAGACATTAGGAAATTGCATATCCGTGTCATTGGGTTCTGTAATAGGATTGGCTGTTTAGGATTAAGGACTGGGTTTTAACAGGGTCTCCTAGAGTAGTTTCTGAGTTAAGGGCAAGATGTTATATAGTGCTAGGATATGGCAGCATTATTCAATATGAAAAGTAGTTTCTATGTTAAGGGCTAGATATTATATAGGTTATGATGTAGTAGTGCTATTTGATATGTAAGCTAGCTGTTCTAAACTTGATTCAACACAATGCCATACAGGTTTCAGACCTTTACCTAACTTTACAGGGCAATTTTGCTGTCTAGGTATTTGTTATTATACAGGGCACTGGGTGCTGCAATCTGGTCTGCTCCATGCAAACATGCCATATTTATAGCAGAAAAAAGCTTAAAACGGACTCCTATGCCCTCTAGTCAAATATATAACCACACAATGAGCTCCCTGGAGTGCTTCCCAGCTCCAAGAGACCATGTAAGCAAATTCTTCCACAAGATGGATGATCCTGGAATTTATTAATGTAATCATCTCTACATGATGATATCCTATGGTTGACACATAGTGGCGGTAAAATCATCACCACATGATGAGTGACACAATGGGGTTATCCTCACCTTCTCAAACTGCATGATAGGGTAAAACAATGTGAAGGTATTATCATCACCACATAATGAGGTCTGATGGGTGACATAATGAGGTATATTATCATCGCCACCTTGATGTGCATGCCAGGGTGACACAATGGGGAAGTATTATCATCACATGATGAACTTAGATAGGTAACACATAATAGGGAGGGTATTATCACCACACAATGAGGTCTGATGAGTGACACATAATGGGGGGTATTATCATCACCACCTCAATGTGCATGTCAGGGTGACATACAATGAGGGGATACCATTGCCACCCTGAAATGCATGTCAGGGTGACACATAATGGAGAGGTATCATCATCACCACATGATGCAGTTTGATGGCTGACACATAATGAGGGGGTATTATCTCCACCTTGATGTGCATGTCAGGGTGACATGATTGGGGGGATATTATCAGCACCACATGAGGAGGACAGAATGGTGACACATAACAGGGGGATATCATAAGGATATCATAGACACCTTGAAGTGCATGTCAGGGTGACACAATGGGATGTTATCTCTACATGATGAGGTCCAATGGGCGACACATACTGACAGGCATCTTCATACGATAAGGTCTGATGGGTGACACATAATGAGGGGGTATTACCATCTTCACACTGATGTGTATGTAAGGGTGACATAATGGGGAGTTATCAATGATATATGAGGAGATCTGATGGCTGACACATAACAGGTAGGTATTCAACCTTGCAGAGCACATCAGGGGAGATATTATCATCCCCACCTTCAACTGGATTTCAGAATGAAACATAATGGGACTTATCATCCCTACATAATGATGTTCAATGGGTGACACATAATGGAGGTTATTATTGTCATATGATGATGTCCAATAGGTGACACACAATGAGAAGGTATTATTGCCAGACTCCTTGTGTTCCATTTGATGTATTGTATAATTAAAGTTTATTTTTGTATTCATTTGGGAAGATGGTTAGCTTTTAGTTGGAAGTTTACACTGTTATGAATGAGTTAGACTCCTTCAAAGGAAAAAAAAAATCCCTTGAGTTGATAATGGCTATTATGTCTGCTGCTGCTATGATTGCAACTCCTCTTGGGGAAAACTATGAAACATGCAGTTAATCAGTTCCTTTTCCCAAATGGGGAGTGCTGTCACTGATTTTGCTGGCCCTTCTTTGATCTCTGGACAACAGGTGAAAGGGACTGACAAAATCTTACAAGTAAACAATTCAGAAATGGATGTTAACATAATAGCTATGGTGGGGGTCAGCTGCCAAATATCACTGGAGCAACAGACTGGAAGTACTGTGAGATAAGGAAGTCAAGTTGTTTCTTGAAGGTACATGTGCAACTCAATTAAGTTCATCTAATATGAGGGGGCATTGATATCGGTGCTTCAGAATAAACTAAATAATTGTAATAAGACAGAACTTAACAAGTTTTATGATAAATTATTTCTGGACCAGTATCTTCTTTTATAAATTGTTCCGAAGGGCCATATAGTATTACAACAGCCCTCGGCACCTTTTGGGGAAGAAAAATATTTGCAAACACACTGGCAGCAAACAGCACATAATTGTTCTGTTGAATGGTTACTTATATTGATAGACCATGACCAACAAAAGCACAATAGTTTGGTGGCTGGGATTTCAGATTTACAAACTCAGCTTCAGGATCTTGTTTAAAAAAAGGTGTTTGGTAAAACATTAACAAGTTGAATAGCAAGCTTGCAACTAACTGAAAAGGCCATTCTCCAATGAAAGCAGAATAAATTAACAAGGGATAAGAACAATTTTACTAACAACAATATTTTTAAAGGAGTTTGTCTAAATCACGAAGGCATTTTGCTTGTAAGGGCAGAAAGAACAGACAAGGTGAATAGAGTGTTTCCTTCACCTCTACAGACATGGATTCTTAATATATATAATGGCATATCATTCTGTATTGTCCACACTGACATCAGGGCAATCTGAGAATCTATCTTGTTACTCTGGTGCCTCTTCTAATGAGAAATATGGTTAGGCTAAATCTGTGGGACAGAAAAGGAATATTAGCTGAAAATAAAGGCAAATTTTGAAAAAGATGTAAAAGTAATTTATAAGCCTTTTCACCCTAAATATATGATTGTTTCTACTGATTATTTTCTTTGGCTGAAAAAAAGAGTTGATGCTTTTGATAAATCAACAATCCTAGAGGTGCAACAGATAGTTAATTTATCGGGATCCTATTAGAATGACGAAAACGTTTTTGTCGACACAAAGAGCGAACAGGCAAAACAGCAAAGCAGCTGTTAAACGAATTCTTTCCCTGTTAAAGAAGTCACTTGACCGCTTTGTTGCTTTGCCGTGTTCTGCACTGTAGTGTGGTCCCTTGTCCGGTATAGCTCCCGAGCATGAATGTGCAACAGTTGCTGACCTTAGGGTTTCCCTAGGAAAGAAATTGCTGTTCTGTGGTTTTGATATTTTCAGCTTTCGCTGAAAATGTGTCGATGAAACATTGTTCGCTGTTTTCAGCGTTCGATATTTAAATATAGACCCAATTTATCTAATGTTCAGTTAACTGACATTCACCAAGCTAAGTTTATATCTACTGTTTTACCCAGAAGATGGGCAAATAGTAATTAATATTTACAAGCTTGTAAGAATGATTAAACTTAAGCATTATTTTTGTGTTAAAAATGGTCATGTACAACATGAGGGTCAGCTTGTGCAAAATGTGGAAAAAAGTTTCTTTTTCTTCAAGTTCATTTTCTTTGGGTTCATTGTTGGATATTTCATTTTATACAGATTGTGAGGAAATGAAAACAGCTAGGTATGTATTCCTAGCTTAAACGGTTATGCAATTTGTGGTGAAGTCTCAAATTTTTGCCCTTTGGTAAAGAACAGTTATATTGATGTTTTTGAGACATTAGTGACACAGGATGTTAAAAAATATTAATTACAAATGTAATTGCAAAAGATTAATGACTATCATTAAGGGGACTTGAACAGTTATGTTGGGAAAATAAAACTGTCATTAAGGAGGTGGGCAAAGGGGGAACTATTGGGGTGGTGGAGGCTTCGTTTTACAAAGACACTTGTTAAAGTGTCCTTTGAACAGATACATATAGAAGTTAACAGAGGATCTTACTGAAATGTTTTTTTTTCATGAGTACAAGACAATTATATTTAGATGATATAGCGTAGGAATACCATCGCATGATCAAGGCAAACTTTTGCAAAAACATTTTTTAATGCACCTTTGTTTTATGGTCTTCCTAAGGTTCTTAAGTCCCTTACTAATCCAACTATTCAACTAATTGTCTCTTTATATGGGACTATGTTGGAGTGCTTAGGTTCATTATTGGACTAATATTTACAGCCACTGGTCAAAAGGGGGGATTCCTATGTAGGGGACTCATCATTTTTTACAAAAACATAGGTCTCTTGATATACACTAGGGCTTTTTTATGGCAAATTTGTATGTACTGTTTTTATACAGCAATATCTGATGCAAGTATGGGATACAAAATTTCATATTTTTTGCCTAATTGTTCAGAAAAAAATGGATTTTTACAATTCCTGGAATTTTGTTTAGCACACAGTTATTTTTATTTTGTTGGCATTTTTTTTACTTACAGAAATGGGGCACAGCAATGGGAAGAAGTTTTTTTGTTCCTTCTCATCCAAATATTTTCATGAATTATTTTGAGCAAAAGTATATTCATTCTTTGGATTTAAGTGTTAAACTTTATGTACAATATATTGACAATTCATTTTTTGCATTTCAGGGCTCCATGAATGTATCTGATGATTTTTTGTCTTCTTTAAATTCTAATACCATGGGTATGTACTTTGTAGGAAAATGTAATAATCAAGTTGTTCATTTCTTAATGTTAGCCTTTTTTATGGGGAATACTTGTATCTCATTATTTAGAAAGGAAACCGCAACTAATACTATATTGTGAGGCAGTAGCTGTTACCCCAACCATATTAGAGGACTTCCCAAGGGTGATTTTATTAGGACAGCAAACTGGTGCAACACATTTGACTTTTTACAGAAGTACTATTAAATTTTGATAGATTCATGGAATGGAGAGACAGAGATACAGATGTTTTTAACTCATGTTATTGTGCCCGACTGTTAAAGAAAAGAGATGTTATTCATAGGGGGTTACTAGGCTATCGAATTGTTGAGGTCATTTCATCCCAATGTAATACCATAAATACTCTAGTCAATGCCCAGGATTGCATTTACTAATGACTTCCCATGTCCAGGAGGGCTGTGGGTGCTATCCCCAGTAAAGATTTATAGTGCCCCATCCACTCGTCCAGGTTCCTTTTGAACAGTGTCATAGAGGTGCTCTGCTTTATATGAATTGTCAACGTATTCCAAAGACTTGGCAGTCACTCAAGACAAACCTGTCCCTCCAGCATCTGCTATTCAAGTTGCAGGTCATATTAAGGTTCAGGGAATGGGTAGCCCTAGTTGCATTAGATTTATGGATGCGTATGAAATTCATTAGGTTTGGGTTGGAGATTGCTCTGTAAGGCAGGCATAAGTCTCCCCTAAGAAGTCTATATGATACAGAGTACAGTGACAGGGACTTTTTCGTCAGTCTACGTAAGGCACGTACTGGAGTCCCCTGATAATCTTAGTTACAAACCTCTGAGGTCTCTTCCAATTGCTGCAGGTGCTTTGCATGGTACATGCCAAAAGGGGTGTTACACTCAATTATGGGCCTAATTAGTAATGAAGTTATAACCTCCTTTGCTCTAGAGGCAATGCCTTTGCTAATCGAGTGTGTTATGTAGAAAGCCTTCCTTACTACAGAAAACACATGCTGGTCAAAGTTAAGGTGGCAGTCTACTTGTGATCCCAGATCTCTTACCACTTTATAAGTACATAGTTTGAAGGGACATTGTTTTTACTGAAGAGAATGATGATGCATTTATTTGCATTCAGTTTGAGACCGTGACCAAGACACCAGTAATTGGTCTGTGTAAGACCCTCCTGAAATATGCTGACATAACTTGGGGATTTAATAATTGCACCCAGTTTGCAGTCATCCACAAAAATGGTCAACCGCAACTTCTTAGTTTTGGCCTGGACTTCTGAAAAGTATAAACCAAATAATAGGTGACCCAAGCACTGACCCTTGTGGCACCCCACTGGTGATATGTCTGCTGGCTGATGTGGAGTCACCAACTTCGATAGTGTGCGACTGGTTTGTAAGACAGTTGGCAATTCATCTTACACCAAAGGGTTAACATTCAGTTTGCTAAGTTTATCAGTAATGCCCTACTGTGGTATTGTGTAAAAGGCCTTTGCCATGTCGAGGTATGCTATGTGCACAGATTTTCCTTCGTCAATGACCCTGGTCACATTTTCGAAAAAATCCACCAGGTTTAGCAGGCAGGATCTGCCCTTGATGAAGGTAAATTGGGTCAGATCCACAGTTTGGAGGTTGCCTATGGTCTTTATTTATGAGGTCCATGATGATATGTTCCATGGCTTTACACATGAGGCTGTTCAGACTTACAAGTCTATAATTCACTGAGTCTGTTTCTAAGCCACCTTTGTGGATGGGAATGAACTGTTGCTGTTCTCCATTCCACAGGAACAAAGCCAGTGGTTAGGCTGTGATTGAATAGGGTACTTAATGGTGATGCTAGTTCATGTTTTAATTTATTTAAATGACAGCCTAGGATGCTGTCTGGTTCCACTAAGGGTGTGTTTCTTGTCACCAGACAGGTTCCAATCAGCACACTTCTCTCACAAGGGTGCAGAAGGGCCCCTTCCAATCAAAGATGAGTTGGAAAATGTGCTCAGAACACAACAGCCACTACAAACAGACACAGATGCAGCAAACCTGTATCTCGACTCTACTACAGCAACTAGCTACACTAATTTAGGTGGGAAACACTAAAAATGTTTTAAACAGCAGTGAGACACAGAAAAATGTTTTAAATAGCAGAAAAACAGCAAGGGTACACTAAAGAATGTTTTAAACAGCAAACAAATCAGTTATTTAAAACACTGTTTGGTGGGAAAACAGAATAGATGCTTTGCAAACAGTGAAAATAGCAAAAAAAAGCTTTGCAACAGTGAAAACAGTAAGTTTGGTTTAACATGCACAGTAAGTTAGACAAATAAAGTGCAAACAGTGCAGTTTAGTTTACAGTACTAAAATACAGTATTAAATAAGCAGAACACAATAAAAAGTGCAGTGAATATTATAATCAAGCAAAAAAAAAACACAGGCAACTTATGCTTTTGGGAAGCTCAGAAGCTTCCAGTCATCTGGTATTTCAGCTCAGAGTGGTGGCTGGTAGTCCACCTCAATTCAACTTGGTTCAAACAAGCAGAAAAACGCTGAAACACAGGGCTTAAAAACTCAAAAGAAACAATGAGGGTGCTTACTCCAAGCCCTAGACCAATCACCCATTCAGATGATGTTGTTATGACTAAAAGGTTAACGAAAACTGAACAAGTTTGTTTTATTAATAAATACAATAACGTTACTGAACAAATACTTGGAGTGATTAAGAAATATTGGCAAATTTTACTATGTGAAAATATTGTCGAAGGTTCTTCCTATACATCCTTCTGTTTCCTACAAAATAGGATCTAACTTGAAAGTTAGACTTATAGTAGGTTTGATACTGATGTTTATTTTGCTTTTGAGCTGGGGAGGCAATCATTTTGCAGCTAAGCCTTGTAGAAACTGCAGTGTTTGCAATTTTGTGGCAAGGGATACTTTTTGGATTTCTCCTAAGGGAATATTTTATATAAATGGGGGGTTTTCTCGTCACTCTTTGATGGCTATTTATGCCATTATTTGTTCCTGTAGATTGTCCTACATAGATAAAACTAGTAGGATAGTAAAAATAAAGATTATGTAACATCTTAAAGATTGTTGAAATAAGAATATGGAAAAGTCAGTAGGAGAACATTCATGGAAACGTCATGAGAGGAGTACTACTTGTTTAAGACTTTTTGTTTCAAGACAGATGGCACACAAGCCAGGCTATACTGATAAATACAGATCCCTTTTACTAGATAAAATGGAGGTGATACATATTTTACAATTTAAAACTTTATAACCTGATGGTTTAAGTACTGAGCTTCCTTGGAAAGAGTTCCTATTGGATAATTAATTAAAAGAGATCTATCTGCACTAACGATGTGTTTTTTTTTTTATGAAAGTTTTTTTAAAAGCCTTTTTACCATCTCCATGTGTTTTGTTTAGTACATTGTATAATTAGGGAGAGTTTATTTTTGGTATTGCCATCACAACTCAATATGCATATCAGGATGACACAATGGGGGGTATTATCATCAACATCTGAAAGTGCATGTCAGGGTGACACATAATGGGGGCTATTATCATTTGCACATGACAAGATCCAATGGGTAACACATAATGGGTTGTTATCACCACCACCACATGATGAGGTCCAATAGGAGCACATGATGTAGGGTATTTCCACCTGAATGTGAATGTCAGGTGACACAATGGGCTGGTATCATCATCACCACATGAGGTCCCATGGGTGGCACATAATAGGGGGATATTATTACCACATGGTGAGGTTTGATGGGTGACACAATAGGGGGCAGAAAGACAGTTAGGAAATGCAATTTTCTTTACAGAAATGAGCAGTCTAAACCTGCAGTAAAACTTGCATCAAATATTGGTAACGAAAAAGTAATAGCTGTTGACTTGTTCCACTATAAATATGGATAAAGGGTCACATATTTAGATTTTACACTAAGTATAGTAATACTTATACCCGTGAAAACTATGACAGTTGAAAAGGATTCTAATAGTGATGCTATGCCTATGGAATGTGATAAGTTATCTGCCAGGATGTTTGAAGCTGCAATCTGGCACAGTCTTACTGCAAAACTAAGTGCAATGTGTTAAATGATGACAGAGTACTGCAAACGCTAGAGGATTTACGGAGTATGGTAACAGATACAAGATGAGTATGTATACAAGATGACAAAATATTAGTAATAAAGCAGTAGTGGTATGCACTTGTGTTGATAAGCAACAAAATCACATTACTCAGACAGAAGTACAAACAGTGTTTGAGGTTCCTAATTTAAAGATCATGCTCAAAGGTGCAAAACCAAATGCCGCATCTCCATTCCAGTTCTGTCTTATGTGAATATAAAACTGTTGTCTTTGGATCTTATTTTTACTTACAAAAACAATTGCATGTGAAAAGGTGCTGCAGCTATCTTCACCTTTATGCTCTTCAAAGCTCGCAGCATTGAGGGGCATAAAACATTGATGCTGTTTGCTAAGCACAGCACTTCAATTTTCAGTTTCAGCTTTACAAAGTGATGGTAAATTAAGACCTGTGTCAAAAAAAGTAAGCAGAATTGGTGCTCAGACAAGAGGAATATTTACAAAATAATTGCATCATTCGTTGAATATTACCTTTGTTGAGAGACTTTGTATTTTTTCTTTTATTGTTTGAAATTGTGTTTATTTTTGTTGATCTGTCACAGACCAGGTACACAGGTGTCGCATGCATCATGCTCACTAAAATATTTTTATTTTACTTTGTTGTTTTAGTTATTACATTTTTGGCAGGACATTAAGAATATTGAGTGGACACGATTTAGCTAGCCTGCTGCCTTCCACCTTTCACAGGTATATTGGAGCTTTGAAAATGATCTTTAACATAACATGAAAACAAAGAAATATTTTTCCTACTTAAAGCAGTCTTGGAAGACAATGGGAAGAAGGTAGTTATTTTGACAGATCATCATAGCAATACCAGAAGGGGAACAGTAAGTTAATGATCCTGCAGATATACTTATGCCTCACTTAGAAAAGGAGGAGCAACCACCAGAAAGTGTATGAACCCAACAAATATTTATGTATATTATTGGAAAGCCCTAAAAGGTAAAGAAGAGGGGACTGGAGACAGAGGGAAAAAAATGAACCATTTAAACGGATATGTCAGCATACCCCATAACAAAGCAGCTTATAGGAATAGAACACACAGAACAGAAGTTACAGGTTCTACAGCCTGATATGACAGAACAGTCTACAAGTTCCAGATGAGAAGAAAATGATTTCCGCAAGATATTACAGCCTGAAAGTAGAATACAACGATCACTTCAGCCTGCAAATACTGCAGAGAGTAGAAGTATTAAAGGTTGAGATGTTTGCAAATCAGGGAGTAAAGTTCTTTTACAGTCTGAAAATACTGCAAAGCAGAATAGCAGTGAAAAGAAGAACTGAAGGCAGGAGTCTCATTGTCAGCATATAAAAGAGTGTAGATGTAAGAAATATACCAAACATACCACCTGAGTTGAATTCCTGACTATTTGTCAAGTTGAAACAGAAAGCGCCGGAAATAAAAAGGCAAGAGGAGTGTAACAGTAACAGATATTTCACCAGGATTCTTAAAAAGGAAAAATCAGTACTGGGCCACAGTTTTAAATTCGCTTCTGTTAGGATAAAACAGAACAATCAAATAAGGGGAAACTCTAGGCAAAAATTTGAACTGAAGATAAATTCTCCTCTGAGGTACTGTTTTCAAAAGGAGAGTAATTCAGGGAAGAAAAAAAAAATTGAGAAGGTAATGTTCAGTCACACTAACAGACGGCGGCCTAGACAATACAAAGGAAATGAGAGGATGATGTTCAGTCATTACCACAGAAGGTAAGCCACATAAAGGAAAATAAAAAGAAAAGGTTGCGTATATTTAAAAATAAAATTTTAATACATCCATAAAATATTTTTGTTGAGCCAAAATACAGGGGCTGTAAGCAAAAGGAAGGGTTCTATGTATCAAGTTCATAAAGAAAGGAATCAAGATAGATTACAAAGGCAGAGATAGCAACTGACACTGTGAATTACTGGTTTGAGCTGCTACTTCTGATGCCTCAGTGCCTGTACTGGTAGGTGAAGAAGCAGTGAATTTCATGACATAACAGACTGACAATGAGGTAACCCCAGAGTTGGTGAACGTCAGGTAAGTCAGTTAAACTTTAACAAGATAAAGTGGGAAGATGACACTATGGGAAACAAGGAAAATACAACTGAAATTAAAGGGAAAGATGGCGAAAAAAATGGCTCTACTTCTGGAGGGACCAGAAGAGGAGGATAGAAGTGAGCCAAGATCATCCACCCTGGTGGGAGGGAGGCAGCATGGGACAGTGTACTGGCTATTGCTGCAGCATGAAGAGTCTAGTGACCCCTAAGCTCCAAGTCATGTGTCACTTGGTCGGGAGGTTACACATGAGTAAAACCATCAGCTACCTCCTCAGGCAGCTATAGCACCACTTTCATGTTAATGAGGAGGTGGAGATAGGCTAGTCTGCAAGATCTACAGACTGAACTGATTGCTTGCCTGAATCTCTCACCTTTATTTAGGAGCAAATGGGATGGAGGACTCTCACCACACGGAGGAACAAATAAATCAAATAAGTGTAACAAGGGGGACCATTGGGCCAGTCCTGTGGACAACAAGTAACAATGTTCCTACTTCTTACTAACATTTACATTACAAACTGACTTGGTGTACAACATAAGTAAGTCTGCAGTGAGCTCCTACTGCAGGCTCCTAAATAGACTTGTATGGTTTGGCCAAAACACAGAAAAGGCTTATATAGTCAGGGTACTATATCTCAAGAGCAGGAAGACAGAACCAGAATAACATGGTGGAGGAGAAGAAGACCTGAAAACTTTCAGTGACAAGAACTGTAGAAAGAGAGAGGCATCTACAATGTACTCATTATAAAATATGACATTCAATGAAAACAGGTTGGCTTGAAAGGTATAAAAATGTACCAGTCATATAGAACAATATATCATAAAACAATGATGACTATATAGAAAACTAAAAATTGTTAATTGGCAGCCAATACATCTATGCTTTAAAGAATGCAAGTAAAACCCAAAATGATAGTGCAGTACATGCAATATTTATTTTTTATTTGAATTTTACATTAACCAGAGAAGAGTACTGCTAAAACATGACAAATTACAGGCTTAGCCTAGGTTGTAATACAACAGCAAAGCAATGCACAAATAATCCAACAATGCACATGTAGACACTTCATAATAAAGGGAGCATAGGCAGTAGTGAACGAAGCAATTATGAACACATTATACAGCACACAAGACTCTCAGTGTAAGCAGTGGAATAGCAAGCAAAATTACAGTATGAATATTTGCTTTTTTTTTTTTCACTTCCATGGTGGTACAGCGGTAGCATTGTTGCCTCGCAGCAAGATGTTCTCCTGTTTGATTCTCGGCTTGGGTTGGGAGTGCCTTCTGTGTGGAGTCTGCATGTCCCCCCCGCAGTTGAGTGGGCGTTTGAAAGACATGCGTTGAATGGGCGTGCCTTCGCTGAAGGTTGGACATCGGGCTGGCAACTCAACACCATAAAAACCAACTGCCAATCATTAGCGGACTGGAGTTCCACTATGGCGACCCCTAACCAGGAAAAGACAAAAGACAAAGAACAACAACTGGGATAAGTCCCTCTGTGTTTAGCTCAAACCCATTTTCGGTGGAGGTCCAGGGAGAAAACCTACAGCTATTGTACACTGTAAAATCTTCAAAACAGTCATGAAACCTTAAACAAAACGTGGAGAACTATATACAATATAAGATTATGCAAAGCCAAGTCTGATATTATTCACAGTACAAGAATCCACATCTAACATATGTGTCACATACATACATACATATGAGAAGGAGATATTTATACACAGAAACAGTTTATGTGCAGCAATAACTTTACTTATGGGAATACATAGTCACAGTATAGGTACCTGGTGAAGTAAAATCAGTTTTTATAAAAAAGTACTTGTAAGAGGAGAAAAAAATACATTAGAAAGATAGTAATAGTAAGAAAGGTGTAGCTGAGTAAAATAAGGAAATTATTCTATTTAGTAATCAGAAGAGAGGAAAGGAGATTTTATATACATATGTATGAATATATTATATACACACAATTTTATATACATATATATATATATATATATATATATATATATATATATATAGACACACACATATATATATATATATATATATATACACACACACACACATATATATATATATGTGTGTGTGTGTGTGTATATATATATATATATATATATATATATATATTTATATATATATATATATATATATATATATATATATATATATATATGTGTATGTGTGTAATATATATATATATATATATATATATATATATATATATATATATATATATATATGTGTATGTGTGTGTATATAAGAAAAAGAGTAAAACATTGCAGAGTTAGAAAAGATAATGGCAATATATGCATATTTACAAAAATTGTGTTGTACAGTGAGGGGCACTGAGAGACAAGGTAACTGAACGGTATTTATTTACTTATGTGATATGACCTATATTATTTTTTATTTGATTCATTAGCAGCTGTTTGGGTGTCTGAAAGATGAGTAATTTGATAATTATGTGATATTTTCAAATCAGGGATTGTAATAACTTGGATGTTAAGATAGAGAAGCTGCTTTTAGAGCACTGAAGTTAGAGGGGTTGGCGGTGATGGAACTGCTCTGGTATGGTACTTTAGCTTCTAAGCTGGTGTTACTTTGATGAGATTCACAGTAAGTGGGGAAGCAGTGTCTTGGTGGGAGCCAAAAACAAGGGTGATTTGCATTCTACAGCTAGGCATTTGGCTTTTAAAATGATGGCATAATGGTGTTCTTGTCATAGGGATTTGGCAATGCCTTTTTCAGTGATGGCTCTGCGTGTTAGAGAAAAGAGTTGGGAAAGGTTTTGTGTCCAGACTACAAGGTAGTTAACTTTAGACCTGATTTTTCTCATGTGTTCCTAAACAATGAGGGACTGGTCAAGACAAATGTCTAGGTATCTGAAGGATGTGGCCATTTCCATGCAGATATTGAACTGATCTGTAATGTTTGAGAGAACTAGGGTCTTTCAATAGTTTCTAGCTTATACCAAGGCCAATTGTTTTATTGTGAGCTACTTGTTAAAGTCTGAGATGTCTTTCTGGAGCTGACTTTGTATGTCATGGTGACTGAGGCTTGATATGTAAATGGCCATATCATCAGGACATAAGAGGAGTTGCAGTTGATGTAGGTCAAATGAAGATGAAAAAGTGTAGAGGGACTTTGGATTGTTGTTGGTTATGCTAGAGAGAGAGGAGTCAATTTTTATTCTGAAAAACTAATAAAAAGTCATTCAAATGGATAAGAAAAATGAATTTCAAGACATCAGTTGGTCCTACTGAACAACACATTGCAGTAAACTGACACAAAAATAGATCAAAGCAGAAAAATGGAATCAAAACCCTTCAGACAGAAGATGTAGTGAAGTTAGTAAACGTATTTGGAAACTCGAAAAAGACATACATGCAAATTGTTCAGAAGAGTAGAAAATACAGACTGTATTCAGCACACTCAAAGGAAGAGAGGATTTCTACAAATAAACTATTTTTATACATGTACAGACATTAAAGCCGGAGTAGTAGACTTTGATGTAGAGAAGATCTGTGGTTTAGCCATTTGTGCAGCTGAAAGATTTCATCTAGAAAAGCTGCCTTTCCTGAGGACCAGAACAGATCTTCATTTCAGTGTTGCATGATAGAGGTTGAGAGGTATGCAGAACTTTGTGAAAGAATTCTGTAGAAAGGCAGACTAAAAGGGGGAACAAACTGGCGCAAGTAAAGGACAGATTTTAAATATTGCTATTATAAACTCAGAAGGTTTCTAAAATAACATGTTTTGCTTTATCTTACATTTTATTAAGTATATTTAGTCTGTAACTCAAGTATCTGTCATTTAATCAATGATTTGCTATGAAAAACACAAATTTTATGAGGAACAGACCAAACATTTGAGGCAAAAATCTGGGCGTTCTACAATAATCTGGACCACTGGGAGGTATGTAGTCATGTTATGCCAAGTTGTAGGTAATTTAAGTAAACAAGTCTTGTTTAACTGAAATACAAGGAGCAAGAAATTTGAATCTGCAGATCAGGTGTTAGTTTTGCTTCTCCCAGCAGAAAACATAATGCACAGTAGATCTACTATATCGCTGTTCTAAAACTGTGGAAAGAAGCACAAAACCTGTAGAGTTAGACTAACAGCAGAGATTAGTGAAGCTGATGAAGAAAAACAAATATTTATGCCTACAGTTAGATAAACAGCACACTGTATAAGCCACAGACAAGGAAGTGCTTTCAGAACTGCCAGGGAGAGTAAATTTTGTTCAAAACTATCGAAAAGCTATTCTGGGGGGGGGGGGGGTTAGCCTACAACCATAAAGAATACCAAAGCCCTGAAGAAAGGCCATAGTGGAATCAGTATGGAATGACAAAGTAAATATAATAGAGGGGTCATAAAATTAATGTAGAAATACCATAGGGGCATGGTGATTGTGGAAAGCAGAACAGCACAGGAAATGGGGCAGCTGGCCACTGCAAAGACTAAGGTAACTACTAGAAATGCTGGAGATGACAAAAATCTTAACTGCAGTAAATAGACTACAAATACTTAAAGGTTATGCACCTGTACTGTCTAGACCAACAAAAAATGGATGACCTGTCTCGGATACAAAGACCATGAATTAGGCATGAATCTAATGGATTCAAGCCATACGGGGTCAGCTGCAGAATAGCACGGTGGTTCTCATCAAACAGACTAAGTCAGTATGTATAAATAGAGTTTATAACAGTAATAGAAAAAATGCATGGTAAACTGAGCGTTATCAGTTTACTTCTAGTCAGTGTTTTAATAAGTTGCACCTGTCGATTTAAGACCACATAGTTACCTGGCTGTATTAGTAAGAGCAGGTTTCTTTAACAACTGGTTGGGATAATATGAAAAGGGATGCCATATATCACACTGCATGTGTGATACCCAGGGAGAGGTCAGACAGCACCCTGAAGAAATCCCAGCAAAAAGAGCATCTGCCCTTTGTGTTAAGGGACTGGAAGTCCAGTACACTGGCTTTCAGAGACAGAATCAAGCAACGTGGAAAAGAACCTTGAAGTTATTCCTGCCAGAGGAATCCAGAGAGAGAACATTACCAACAAAGACCATTTCCCAGTGACGCAAGACTGAAACAAAGGTATTTGCTGTACATTCAATTAAACCATAAGATTTCTTTTCAGGAGAACCTGTCTTATTCATGCTTGTAAATAAACTGCACTAGATCTATAAAGAATGTGGTCTTGGTTTCCCTAATCTTCTACACAATTTCACACAACACACAAACGAATACACACAATAGATAATACTGGAGTACGTAGGTAGTTGTAGACTGCTTCTTTTTGGGGTGAATTTATCTGCATACATATAAATAAAAGAGGGGGCTGGGTTCCTATCATCTGAATAAATTCCAAATGGATGAATATAATTGACTGAAACTCATTTGAATGAAACAAAATTTGATAAACTGTAGAAGTGTATATGATGACACCATGTCTGATCCTAGGATTTGATAGGGAAGTGAATCTAGAAGAGTACATATGGATTGGCCGTGGCCAAGTTCAGGACACTCCTGCAGATCTGTAGATGTTTTTATTTTTGCACCAATACCTGTGAGGTGGGGTTTTTTTCTTTTCACCACAGCTGTGTAACTGTGGAGTTAGTATATATATGTAAAGTAGTGCAGGGGCTTGCAAAAATATTTTTATGCTGTATATTTTGTGTATAATGTTTTCTATCAATTATGATTTAGTGAGTTCTCAGTCAAATGTGTTTTCAATCAGTTGTGGTCAGTGTTTTGGCATTCATTCAAATGAGCTTTCAGTCAAACAACATAAATCTACGTATGCATCTATATCTATCTATATACAATCCAAATAGAAAGTAGAACACAACAATGAAAAGCTGTAGACATTTTCTTTTTGATGAAGGCACATGGCCAATCATATTTTATATATAACAAATTAAATTATTTTTTAAAGTACTACCTCATGAACTATAGTCATATCTAAATATCATTTCAGCCTACAGTTCAAGCCTATGCAGTTAAGTATTAAATACATGACTGACCACTAATGAAATCTAACCAGAAATTAAATCAGGCACTATTCTCACATTTCTTCACTACATACTGAATATGTTTTTTCTATCACTTCCTTCTTCATTCCTTTGTAATGCATATTCTGACATTGTCGTCTAATTCCCTGACACCTAGTATCTCATGTCTCCACTTCCTGTCTTTGTTTTTGTTCTTACTGATATTTTACTTTAATTTATTTTAAAGTAAGTTTACCAGGATAGTCCATTGGGCCAAGAAGAGCCCATTTTCAATGGAGTGCCAGGGAGAAAAGCCCCATGAACAATATAATATGAAGACAATGCATTTACATTTATGTAATACTATTGAAGAACGATGGTATTACACAACATGACAAAAAATCCACAATTGCAGTAAAAATGCAGTCAAAAAAAGCAAAAGGTAAAATTATACAGACACAAACACATATAAGTCAATTAAAATAAGAAAAATCCATTGGTGCATATTCCTGATAGATTTGTGACAATGTGAAATGAGACAGGGTTGACATTACAGTTTTACAAGAAATCTTAGCAGAGTTAAAGTAAGATAGGGGGATAAGAGGTGTTAATTGTTGAATCTAAGAAGGTGGGACAATAAGAAAAAAAATGGCTGCCATGCTTCAGGTAAGCATAAGTTAAAGACTAAATCTGGGGTTCAGAAATATGCTTAGCACAATCATGGTATACCTACCACAGGTAAGGCTCATAACACAATCCAGACCCAGGTTAATTATCAATGAATTGTGTGGGAATTTGCAGCCCATTCTGCTGATAATTTAAAAACCTGTCCACAAAAACATCACATGACCTACAGTAAAAGAGGAAATCCTGCAGCTACAGCTGGGAGTGAGATAAGCAAAACAATGAGCACAGAGAATGCAAATGCCTGAGTATCTACACATGCTATGTTGCAAGAATATAGGAAAGCAAGCAGGTCATATTAAATGGCCTACAGCAGTGTTTCAGTTTGTTATTGTTCATAAAATGGGTAGAAATAGGAGTATAGGAATGTAGGGCAAGGGGCCAGGTAGCAGGGGAACATATTCTTATCTGCCCTGTTTAAATCGTATACGAGTGAAGAGACGAAGGAAGGGTAACTTATTTTGAAGGCGGGAAGCTGGGTAAGGATGTAATGGAAGAAAAATGTACTGTAAGAGAGTGCACACACAAACATAAAACAGAGACAAAAACCAGGAGGGGAGGTGCTGGCCTACTGATGGGTGAGGGAGGCAGTGTAATTAGACACACAAAGAAAGGACACTGGTGATGGGAAAGATTGCACAACAAACAAAGGAGGGCAGTGATGCACCAGGTTGAGGTTTAAGGTGGGCAATGCCATCTGTATCACACTGCTTGTTTGATCCCCAGGACAAAGTCTGACAGCACCCTGACCATCCAACCGACTGGGCCCTGAAAGAGTTTTAATGTACAAATAAAAGCTTGCTGAAAAAACTACAGCCACTAATCCAGCACAATACCAAGGCTCCCAAGGCTGCAATCTTCTTTGTGAGCCACTATTTCCTTTCCCCCTTGCTAACAGTGATGGTTAAGAGTGACAGAAAAAGAAGTAACTGCTGCCAAGGGTTGCAATTATAGCAATTACAGTGAGCTGAACTGCCTTTTCCTTTCTCCTTGGTAACCATAGCTATTAGAAAGTCAAGGTTAGCAAGTGGGGAAATAAATAAATTAGAAGCATGTAACATATGCAACAACTAACTGCAAAAGCAGTTACAACATGCCCTTTCATTTTCTTCTCACTAACAAAGGCTGGTCAAAAAAGCTGTGGTTAGCAAGCAGTTAAGTAAGTAAACTACAATCATTTAACTTAAGTAACTGCAGTCACAATTATAATGGCACATCTTTACCTAACCTCCTCTCTAACTCTTACAAGGCCATGGTTGGCGAGTGTACAAATCAATATATAAATAAACAATATAATGCATTTAACTGCAATAACAGTTAAAGGACATGACATGTCCTTGTGCACATACTTGTGGTGGTGGTGGTGGTGGGGTGGTGCGTAGCTGATGACAGGTGACTAGAAATGAACTACCTTTGCTATTATTTATATAACCACAGTAAGACATCTGAGCTGTGCATAGTCAATAAAGTCCTAGGTACTATTTTATTTTTGCGTGTAGGCATTATTAAATATTAACACCTTACATTTTGGATATAAAATGCTTAAACCTGTAACAATTGCACATGCTGCAGCAACTTTAATAAATTAGGCAGATGAGCTATTTTAAATAAAAAATATTTTAAAAAGGTGTGTGTGTGTGGGTGTGTGTGTGTGTGTGTGTGTGTGTGTGTGTGTGTGTGTGTGTGTGTGTGTGTGAGTGAGTGTGAAAGTATATTGATAGACAAATAGGTAGAAATTTTAATTTATCCTTTGTTGACCAGGTTAGTCCCACTAAGCTAGTGGCTTACTTCAGGAGTGACCCGAGATGGTATTTTCTACTACCAGGAGAAATTTGGACAGAGCATCAGGGAACTTCCCCTACTCTTGGAGGTGCTAGATGGTACCAGAGGTGAAACTCTGGAAAAAGTATGAAGAACAAAAAACTTAAGATGTAAATGATATAGATATGAATACGATTATGTATGCATACTATAAGAACAAGAAGAATGAATATTTAAGAAAGGTAGATAAAAAATAAGGATTATTTGGAATGAAAGACTGAATGACATTTTGTTTAATGGCAAATGGATTTTGGCAGATACATTGCGAAAAATTAGAATATTGTTGTGGAAGAAGGAGTGGGGTTCAATTATGGAATAATAATAATGATTATATCAGAAAAATGATAAATAGCAAAAAAAGTGTGTGTGTGTGTATATATATATATATATATATATATATATATATATATATATATATATATATATATATATATGTGTTCCTGTAAATATGCACATTTTATAAATATGTAAATAATGTTTTTTTATGTTGTGTTAAATAAAGGCTCCCTAGTCTTCAATAGGGGTCACAGGATTTTTTATATTAACCTGAACTACCACCAACTCAAGCAGATGGGACCATGTTTTAATGTCTCATCTGAAGGATGGCACACTCAGGAGTGCATCATCCCCCTAGCAGACCAATTATATCTTCCCGTTATGACTTTCTGAACAATATAGGCCTCTTTCTACACTAATATGTTGCCAAGTTACCGTCATGTATGAGATACTTTTTTGAAAAAAAAATGTGATCAGACTTAGAATGAAGTTATGTACTGGAAATATGTTAAATGTTTGTGAACCAATATTAGACAGACATGCACATGGCACTGAAACACTGAATTATTATTTCTAGGACAGCCCTGTTACCCGTTGTTGTATTATTACTTTTTTTTTTTTTTTTTTTTTACTTTTAGTGGTGAACTTTCTTCTCAAGTTAAGGGGACTGTTACCAGGGGCTTCTTTTGCCCTCATATATGGCAATTTGGTGCCTGCTTCATTTGAAATTGAAAATATGTATGAGCACTAATTTATGAATAACTATTCTATTAAATATTTCAGGTATACAGGTGATTTGATTTTGTTTTGTCAGGGTGGTAAGAATTATATAAATCAATATACTGAACATTTACAAAGTAATAGATTTGGTTTTGTTTTTTCAAAGGTGGCAGGCCAGTTGTAAATATTTTTTTTTTAGATCTAGAGTTATATGGTTTAAATAATTGTAGAATTCAGACTAGCATTTATAGGAAAGCAACTGCTACTGGCCAATATTTGGCAAGATGGAACATCGCCCACACTTACTCTCCTTGTTTATTTTGGTGAATTCTTGATGCTATATTGACTTTGCAGAGACCATATAGATTTTTAAAAGAAGCTTAAGAAGCAGTTAAAATGTTTATTAATAGGTATTATGATAAAAATGGGTTATCAATTCTTATTATAAAGTATTAAATATGCTTAAAGGCATTGCTTTCAACCTCTTAGCACAATACATCTGGAAAAGCCTAAAATAATGGGGACAAAGGCACAAAAATAGGGACTAATTTTAAATATTGTTCTTATAAACTTAGAAAGTTACTAGAACAACACAATTTGTGTTAGCATACATTTTCTGAAGGATACAAGTCTGAAACTCAAATGTATATTATTATTTAGTAAACCAAAAAATGTACCACCAGGGTTTCCGGACTCCACAGTTTATTTAACACAGATTGTTAAGGATTCCTTGTAAGATAGTCTCAACCAAATTATTGGGGTACCCTCTGTCAACAAACATATTCCTCAAGTTAATGAATTAATTCTCAACGTCCTCTTTTTGTGAGGTCATTCGTCCAATCCTTATAGCCTGCCCCTTAATAATACTTTTTTTTCTGAGATAGAGGATGATGGCTGTTAAAATGAAGGTATGCATTACAAAAGGACTTATAATAGATTTTTGGATGACATTTTTATTCTGTGGAAAGGTGATAAAAAGAGAATACCTGGTTTTATTGAATATTTAAACAGTACCACCTCTTTTATAATTTACTTATGAGTACAATGACAGGGAAATACATTATCTGGATACCATTATTACTAAAGAAATGGAAGGTTTTAAATCTAGAATGTATCACAAGGAGACCTTTTGTAATGCATACCTTCATTTTAACAGCCATCATCCTCTATCGCAGAATAAAAGTATTATTAAGGGGCAGGCTATAAGGATTGCATGAATGACCTCACAAAAAGAGGAAGTTGAGAATGAATTCATTAACTTGAGGAATATGTTTGTAGACAGAGGGTACCCCAATAATTTGGTTGAGACTGTCCTACAAGGAATCCTTAACAATTTCTGTTAAATAAAACTGTGGTGTCCAGAAACCCTGATGGTACATTTTTTTTGTTTATTTGTTCTTCTTTTTGCACCACTGCACCACTTTTTAGGTTACATGTTATTACTTAGTGGCTTAATATGATTTGTCATAAAAGCACAAATTTTATGAGGAAACGACCAAAACTACAAGGCAAAAATCTGGACTTTTGAGAGATATGCTTAAAGGTTGGTCTTTTTCTGTCTAGAAGTTATGAACTACAGGGCATAGATAAACAGGAAATATATTTTATTACTTTATTTTATTTTCAGACAAAATACTCACATCAGTTAAATTGTATAGGAAATTTTTACTTAAATGTGTGAATATTGTTCAGCAATAAATTATATGGTAATCCCAAAATTCTGTTTAAGCAGGGACATCGTATGGGTGATATAGTAAAACTTAGTTTATATAAACATTCTGTGGTACAGGTAAGCAATAATATAATCAACAATAGAGGTAAATACAAACATTACATAATCCACAGGGGTAAGTATATAGTTAACTGTGAAAGAAAAACAACATGAGGTTTATACCTAATGACAAACATTCATCTACAACAGAGGGTAGAACTTATGCCCTCAAATGTCCCTGTTAGCTAGTGTGTATAAGAAACAAAAATGCCTTTAAAAATGTACTGCATGAACATGAGAGATATTAGGTAAGGTAGAGTGCAGAATCTTGTGACAGTACATTTTATGGAATACCATAATAGCAACAGTTCTTAAACAAGTATATATTGGGCCCAATTCCAAAAGACCTGCTCTCGGTGAAACTGATCACTTACATTGATAGCAGCTGTTTTGGAATCTGGGCTCTGGTGTGAGCCTGTTTATAGATAAGATTTACACCGAAGTCAGTCACTTACACTGAACAACTCTTTTGGAATCTGTCTCACTATGCTTGGGCATGACAACAGTTTAATAAATATATACTTTTTTATAAGGGATCTGTTTATATTTTGAAAATATAAGGCATTGTCTCTTGAGGGGTTGAATAGGGAATGTAACTGGAAGTAACTTATTTAAATTAACAACTAATTGATGATGTAATTGACTACATTTAATTGGTTTAGGGAGGTTTTCAAGGGATTGTTTTATGTAGGCAATGTTTGAGTGAGTTTTTCTGTAGGCAAAGCCAAAGTGCCACAGTGTTTAATAACGTTTACAGTTTGGGTATGCTGCCTATTTGTTGTTTCATTTTACATAATTTTTATTTTAGTGTTGTTGGTATTTTATAAACTGTACTATCTGATATTATTAACTGACTATAATCTTCAGTGATTTACCAGAAAATCAAACATTTTATAACTGACAGGGCAAAAAATATGAGACAAAAATCAGAGACTTTCTGCAAAACTAGATACAGTTAAGAGGTATGCTTACCTCAGAGGCTAGGTCTTTTTTTCTTTTGAAATCAAGCATACAATATGCTTTCATTGAAGGCCTGGTAGTCTAATCTGATCTTTCTGCATAGCAAAGTGACTTCAAGACTTTACATGCTAAATGATTATACGTTTCTTTTACTGTTATCTGCCGGCCATCTAGTCTATCAGTGCATTCATGCCCATTTCTCCTCTTCATAGGTAAACGCTGATCAGAGTGTAGAATTGTTTTCAGTGAAACCCTGTGCCCATGAATGCATGCATCTCACCAGTGCCCAAGGGGTAGGGATGCAAATGACATAACAAAGGTACATCACTCACTCAACCAAGTTAACCCCTCAATATCCAACTTGTTTTGTAAGTCTGATGCATCCCTGTAGGTCCCCAACTGTCAGAAGAGATATAATGTAGGGATCTAAATCCTGAGATATGCAGCCCCCTCCCACCCAACCCAGGAAGATGTAAACAGGTTAAACTTTATTACTATTATTTCTTCTTTGCTAACTGCCCAGGTGCTATTCAAATGAAGGTCATCTGGGTTGTACCAAGGGCTTAATCCTTCTATGGCACAGAGCTATCCAAAAAAATTACTGCCTTACTGCCATTTTAATGCTAGATTACTTAAACAGGTCCACTGTATCTCCTCAACGTATTTGAGTTCGGATCGCTAATGCTCATCAACAAAAGATTGGTTATGATGAGCCCACGTACATAGAATATTACATCACATGTGCTCCTGTCAATCATAATTCAAGCAAGTGTGACAGAAGAAATAAACATTTTTGTAGTTCGCTGTCTTGTACCCCTCACAGTGCTTTGTTTCAGACTAAACGTTTAAGTGAGATGCAACACATACTATAGCTTGTTCAAACTAAATGAAACTAAACTGTTTTTGTCTGTTTGCCGTTTGTGTTGTTAACTCTTCTGCCCAAGAGTCTGGATTATGAAAAGTTAATAAACAAGTCTACCAAACACTCAGATAAAATTAAAAACACAGCATTTACACAGACGTTATATTTAATAATCCAGAGGGTGGTAAGGGAATACATGGAGGAGCAATTATAAGTGGGAAAACTTCAGAAAGAATAATTTACAGTGACCAAGTCTCATGTTAGATTCAATTATATTAAACAAGGATAGAAGCCTAAAGGACATAAAAGGAATAACCAACACTATTATAAAGGTTCATGTTGTTTTCTCGAATAATTATGAGTAATGTTTGGCTTTGCATGAATTGACATCAGTCACTTTTCTTTTACAGAAAAGTAGGAATTTTAGCATTTTGAATCTTAGCTTGAAAAAAATTAAAAGCATTTATGGAGAAATTAAGTCTGACAAAAGGTCTCATCTATCTGAGATCTTCAGGTGTATACTTCAGAAAAAAAAATAGTGCTGCTAGACACCTCTCTGTACCACAGTGCAGGTAGAAAGGATAGCAATATTGTCTGCTTGGTGTATCTGCACAAAGGTTACCGGTACCCAGTAAAGGTCAGTCTGTGCAGCTATATACATCATAGGGCCCAACTCAATCATAAGAATTAAAACATTATTGAAAATAAAGCTGCCCTCTAATAACCCTGCAAATCAATAAAATTGGTACAGTATAATACCATGTGAATAAGCTTCACATCACAGGCTAAGTAAAATCATGCAAGAATGGATGCAGCTTGCTTTGGGAGCCTCTCTACATTTTTTTACAATGCAGAGAATGAAACAAAAATGAACTTAAAAAGCAGATGACTGAAAATGTTAACTATGTTTTACAAACTTGAGATCATATCTTAAACATAAACAGAAACTTGACCTCTATTCAGTAATCCTTTTGCTAGTGAGGTTCCCTAGAGAATTAACATACATTAGCAATGTTAATGAAATTGAAATAGTCAAATAAATTTCAGCCACATAAACCTCATTCCTTTAAATGAAACTCATAGAAGACATCTGCTTATTTTCCTTTCTGCTACATTTGAAAGCTTGCAAAATTAGTCACCGAAAAATCAGATCTGCTTAGTTAACCCCCATTTCCCAATGGAAATATCAGCATACTTTGCTTTGTATAAGTCATAGTGGCAGCTAAGTACACAGAATCATTGAACACGCTCCCCCTCTGCTTAATTTATATGACTAAGAAACTCAAGACATGTCACATGCAGGTTTCCTGAGATGGCTTGCTATCAGGTGTGCTATACATAACTTCTGAAAGAAAACAGATGTAGCCTCCAATTCAATGAATGTCTGCTGCTATAGCTAACACAATTATGACATGCAAAAGAGGAAAACATTGAAAACATAGTGTTCGGTACCTAGATTTCTGTTCAGCTGCTTTGTTCCCCAGACTGAGAAGCTCTCTCTTACATAGGAGGCAGGCCATTTCATTACTGTACTATTAGGATTTAGTACTACAGATGTTATTTGAAAATACAGAAAGGAGGAGGAAAGGTAAGAATGCTATGTATCCACCCCCCTTACTCACATCAGCAGAGCAGTCAGCATTGTTACACCCTAACTGGTCAGCTGCATGTCACACATGTAATATATTAGCTGCCATATGGGATCTTAAGAAATACTGCAAAAATAAGTAAAATAAGAATGTGCTATTGTGAGCTAACCCTTACTTACATGGAAAAAACATGTAAGAAACAAAAGAGCAGTCTAAACGGTGAGTATGGGCAATACAGAGCTATCATGACAGTTGTCACATCAAAAAGGCTGCACAGCAGGTAGAGTGCATGAGTAAACAGGACAGTTACAACTCCCCTCCCTTACAGGAAAAGGTAGCTACCAAAGCTATAGCGAAGCCAAAGTATGTGGGAAAAGGATAGAAACAGAACAGCAAAGAGGAGTAGACAAAAGAGCATGCAAGAGTTACAAAGACGAATTGGCAAAGCCCATGCATGTGAAGTAGAGCGAGCCTCCTCCAACATTGCCACACAACCTCCATTTTTGTGAAACGGCATTATTTAAGGGGTCATGGAATGTTGGGGCTTTAACTTGTGGCTTCAGTTCTGTTTCTACAAAATAAGCTTAGATCACTCATTAGCGAATTATCTCCTTGTCCAGATTTTTTATCAGTGTTTCAATACATTCCAAAACAAAAGTTAGTTACAAGCCAAGGCATCTTAAGGGGAACTTTAATGCTCGTAGCTTGACAACGGATTGGCTGATAAAACAGAAGGTCTGAGCAGATACAGAGTACAATGTGGAAAATGGAAATTAGTTTATATTAGAAAGCTAAAGGACCTAATGCTGAGACTAGTCTGTTGCGCC
Source organism: Protopterus annectens (assembly GCF_019279795.1). Taxonomy (NCBI): domain Eukaryota; kingdom Metazoa; phylum Chordata; order Ceratodontiformes; family Protopteridae; genus Protopterus; species Protopterus annectens. The sequence continues at coordinate 240,049,588 of NC_056743.1, forward strand.
CTGCATGTTATAAAAATAACAATGCAATGCATAAAAATATCAGGAAGTAAAGTATACAATGGAGAGGTAAAGGAAGTCATAATAAATATAACAAATCAGCATATGTTAACGTTGAATGATGACATGCACTGAAAATTGATGAGTAATTTTGGTTAGATGAATAGTTATCAGATGGTACGAATACAAGCTAGGGAAAAATTGTTAAAAACAATAATTACCAACTGCATCCTACATTACTTGCTAGGCAGTGTGCATGTGTGTCTGTCTGCATGTATGCCAAGGTGATGGCAATCACTTTCTGGATCTAAATTAAGCTGTAGCTGGGTACAAACGAATGGAGACATTACCTTTGTGTGATAAAAATGGATGCTGCCATACTTTAAGACCAGAAACAATCCACTCAAAAATACCATATTTATGAAGCTATATTGGAGTACAGCTGATCAACATTTGTAGTTTTCAGTTTTCTTTAAGAGATTTCATTACAGTAAAACCAAAATGAGGCAATAAGTGCACAATATTAACATCAGCTAGTTGGGCACATAAGGTTGCCTGCTGAGTGGTAACTGTGGGACCATATGGATTGTATATATTGATAAATGCACTGCCTGTCAAGCTTTTTATGTAGACAAATCTGAAAGGTCACTCAAAAACAGAATATATGAGCATCATCTTGATATGTCAAACTTCAATGTTAACAACACATTATAAAAACACTCTACAGTTTGCCCAAACTAGAGGAGATTCAAATATGACAATTCTGGAAAAAGTTTTTTGCAACCCTAGGAGTGGGGCATGGGAAACAAAAAGTACAGTTGTGTACACTTACCATAAATGTAGATGTTGGAGTGTATTCACTGTTACAGTCATTACATTTGGGTTATCTGCCTGAATATCAAAGCCTTGGATTCCTGCATCAGATGCTGTCTCCTCTTCCATGACATCAGGTCGTCAGGGGTATAAAACATGCAGCCGGTGCCATTACATCAGTTTTCCTTGCCCAGATGTCAGGTGCCCCATAATGGGAAGCAATTATATGATATGTTACACCTCCAATAAAAATCAAATACACCAGAAAGCACAAACACACCAAAAAAGAAGGAAAGGTAGAGCCAAGAGAAGTCAGGGGGCTGGAGGGAGGGTAACCAGGACTGCAACAGTGAATACACTCGAACATCTACATTTATGGTAAGTGTACACAACTGTACTATGTTCTTCATGTTTCACTGTTGCAGTCATTACATTTGGGTAGATTCCCAAAGCTAAGGAAGGGAGGAGGAAGTTAGAGAGCATTAGGACCAGCTATTAGGCCCTGTAAAACTGCAGTGGCAAAACCAGCTCTGGATTTAGAAAAAATAGGCATGTGGTAATGCTTGGTGAAGGTATGAACAGAGCTCCAGGTAGCAGCTTCTAGGATGTCCCTGGTAGGGACCCCTTTGAGAAAGGCTGTAGAGGTAGATGCAGCCCTGGTGGAATGTGATCTTATCCCCTGTGGGGTAGGTTTTCCATGGTGCTTATAGCAGAAATTAATGCAATGGGCTATCCATTTAGAAATTATTTGCTTTAAAATGGCCTTCCCCTCTGCCCCTGCAACAAAGCCAACTATCAGCTGTTCAGATTTCCTGAGAGGCTTAGTCCTGTCCAAATAAAATCTAAGTTGTCTGTGCATGTCCAAAGAGTGCAGAATTCATTCTCCTTTGTTTTGTGGATTAGGAAAAAAGGTAGGCAAATGAATGGACTGATTTAGGACCACACTAGACACCACCTTGGGCATGAAGGAAGGACTGGTCCTGAGGGAAACCCTGTCTGCATGGAAGATAATGAAGGGTCCCACTGCCATGAGGGCCTGTAGTTCAAACACACTTCTTGCAGAAGTGATGGCTAGAAGGAAGGCTGTTTTCCAAGAAAGGAATTTCAACTCTGCAGTTGCAGCTGGTTCAAATGGAGGGAGAGTGAGCTTTCCCAATACAAAGTTAAGATCCCAGGCTAGAGTAGGGGCTCACCTGGGGGGGGTGTCTTAAATTTTTAGCCCCTCTGAGAAATTGCTTTAACAGTGGGTGAGAGAAGAGGGGTGGTTCAGTATTATAATGTGCTGAAATGGCAGAGGCATGAATTTTGACAGACGAGAAGGATAGGGCCTTGTGGACCATTTCTGTTAAGTACTGAAGGATATGAGGTAAGCTGGGCACTGTAGTGCACATCCCCTGAGTCTGGCTCCAGGAACAATATATTTTCCACTTTTCAGCATAGGATTTTCTAGTACTAGGTCTCCTTGCTTCCAGAATGACATCTAGCACCTGTTTATTGAGGGATGCTACTGGAGAGCTCAGAGAATTAGCCAGGCTGCAAGGTTCAGTGTTTGAAGCTGAGGGTGCAGAATCTGGCCTGCCTGCTGGGACAGCAGGGAAGGTGTCTGAGGTAGGTGCCATGGATCCAGCAGTATCATACTGTGCAAGACAGTGTACCAGTGCTGGTGAGTCCAGTCTGATGCAATCAGCATTGTCCTTGGTTTGTCCTGTTTGATCTTTAGCAGAACCTTCAAGAGGAGAGGGGGAATGGGAAAGGCATAAACTGAGAGGCTTTCCCAGGTAAAGGACAGGGAATCCACTTTCCAAGCTTGACTGTGGGGAGCCCTTGTGCAGAATTTGTTCAATTGGTAGTTCTGAGGGGAGGCAAACAGGTCTATCTCTGGAGTCCCCCATTTTTTCCTCAAGAGGTTCAATATTTTTGGTCCCAGTTTCCATTTGTGTGGGTCCATGAGATTTCGTCTTAGGTCATCTGCCAGTAAATTTAGCTTGCCTGGCAGGAATTGAGCTTGTAAGGTGCACTTGGTGGCTTGGGGCTGTGTTCCACAGAGCCATGGTTAGTCTGCAGAGAGGGTACGAGTGGGTTCCCCCCCTGCTTGTTTATGTACCATATAACTGTGGTGTTGTCTGTCTTTACCAATAATTGTCCTGGAAGGATATGGTCTTTGAAGGCTGTCAGGGAATTCTGTACAGCTAACATTTCTTTTTGGTTGATATGCAGGTGCATCTGACTCGGGTTCCATTTGCCCTGAATGCACTGCCCTGCCAAGTGAGCCCCCCATGCATAGTCTGATGCGTCTGTAGTCAGGGTTTGGGTGGCAGTGGGTAGATTGAAAGGGAGCCCCTTGTTTAGGTGGCAGGCCTCTGCCCACCCAAGGAACTCTATCTTTATACAAGGAATGATAGAAATCATTGATTCCGGGTCCTGAGAATATTGACACCATAGACTTTTTAGATACCATTGTAGTTTCCTCATATGCAGTCTTGCATATGGAATTAGTAGAATGCAAGAGGCCATGAACCCCAGGGCTTGCAGGATTTTCCTTGCAGACAGCTGGGTCTTTGTGGCCAGTAGTCTGAAGTAAGCTGTCAAATAAACTTGTTTCTCTGGCGTGAGGTAAGCCATCTGGGAAGTTGTGTTCAAGCATGCTCCCAGGAATACAATCTGTTGGCAGGGTACTAGATGAGATTTCTTTTCATTTATGGTGTACCCCAGTGAGGTTAGAAGTTTCTTTACAAAAGCCAGATGTTTCAATAGCATGTCCTGGCTTTCTGCCTGAATCAGACAATCATCCAGGTATGGGTATATTTGAAAATTTCTCTGCCTGCAAAATGCAATGGCTGGAGCTAGACACTTTGTGAATACCCTGGGTGCAGTAGATAAACCAAAGGGAAGTGCAGAGAACTGATAGTGCATGGAGCCTGCTCTGAACTGTAGGTATTTACTGCAAGATTACCTTATTGGAATGTGCAGGTAAGTTTTCTTTAAGTCTAAGGTTGCCAACCAGGCATCTTTACCTAGCATAGGAAGCAGCTGTTGAAGTGTTAGCATTTTGAATTTTGGGATTACCAAAAAGGTGTTTAGGATAGGGAGGTCCAGGATTGGGCACCATGAGCTGCCTTTTCTGGGTACCAGGAAGAGTCCTGAGTAAAAACCTTGTCCCCTTTCTTCTGCTGGGACAGGCTGAATAGCCCTGATACTTAGAAGAGAGAGAACCTGCTGTTGAGCCTCTGCCCATTGATTTGGGGGTAGGTCTGGCCAACTGTTTGGGACTGGTAAGGTGTGGAAGTGGAATCTGTATCCTTGAAAGACTATATTTAAAACCCATTTGTCCTGGGTAATGAGTTCCCAGTTTTTTGCATGTAGGGCAATTTTTCCCCCTAAGGGAGCAGGCAATAGAGCAGGGCTTGGAAGGTTTAAGGTTAAGTCATTGTGACATTTTTCCATAGGGGGTGTCTTACTCCTTCCAGCTTTGGAAGTGGAAGCCCCCCACTGCTTAAGTCTGTGTGTGCCTTGAGACGGTAGCCTAGGTGATCTGCTGTTCCTGGGTTTGAACTGAAGTCCTGGAAGACACTGGAAAGGACCAATTCTTAGAAGGCCAATGCCTACTAAATCTGGGAGGCTGTACTTGCAGGAAATCTTTAACAGTTTGCATAGATTTAGCTTTTTCCTCCATCTTTTTAAGTACTTCTGCTTTGTTGCCAAACAGGCAGTCTTGGTTTCAGGCAGCATCCAGTAATTTAGCTTTAACATGGTCTGGCAAGTTTTGCTCCTTAAGCCAAGCATGCCTTCTAAGTACAGACCCAGTGACAGTAGACCTGCAAGATGCTTCTAAAGAGTCAAAACCACACTGCAAAGTATGTTTACCAACTTGTTCAGCAGAATGCATTAAATCCTGTAATTCTTTATGTTCAGCACAGTCAGGAATCAACATCATTTTCTGTTTAAGTAGTTCCATAATATGCTGCTAATACTTTAATATATGGAACTGGCAGTTTAAGGCCCTAATGGCCAAAGTAGCAGAAGTGTATACCTTCTTACCCCATCGGTCCAAGGCCCTGTAATCTCTATCAGAGGGGGGTAGGGTTTTTGACAGTAGTAGCCTTAATGCCTTTAGGTCCTTGGGAAATGGTCTCTGGGCCCGCAGTAGGATTCTTGAAGAGGAACTTGTGAGAGTCAGGTACTCTGTAGTACCTGTCAGGTTTTCTGGGAGCCAGAGGTAAGGTGTCTGGGGCCAGGCTAGATTCCAAAAAGGCATCATCTACAATGTCCAGGACATGAGGGATAGCTAAAGGCCTGTGTTGATGGAGGAGTAAGAATTCCCTAAGCCTCTTTTTGGAGTCAGAGTAGTCCTGGCTATCCCAGCAGAAATGCTCCCTAAGAATGTGCAAGGTTTCACCAAAAGAAAAATCTTCTGGAGGGGAAGCAGAGGGAATGGAATCCTCTGCATTAGAATCCTCATAGGTAGATAAGGGCAAATCCTGGTAATCAGAAGAAACAAATTTCAGAATCCGATCAGAAGAATCAGAAGGAAAATCAGTTCTAGGTCTCTTAGAGGGGAAAGGCTATCTTCCCCTAATTAAAGTAATAAGGTCTTCAGCCATTCTTATCATTTGTTTTTTTTGGCATATGGGCCTGACCATGCAGTTTGGATGTCAGTTTCCTAGGTGTTGGTCAAGTTTTAGGCCTTGAAGAAGATGGTGTCGGTTTTAAATGCAAGTCTGTAGGTCTGAATACACCCTCAGAAGCCGGTGCTTGCACAATGGCTCCGGACCCATCCAAGGTAGAGACATCCGCAGGTTCCATAGTCAAAGAAGCATCTCGTGACATACCAGACTCTGAATGGGTCTCAGCAGAGGCCTACAAATGCAAAGTAGCTAGTATCAGGCGCTGCGAAAATGCCTCACTGAGTACCGGCGAACTAGCGACTAGTTTAGTGGAAGCTTAGTTGGCAGTTTTGGACCTATATGGTCTGTCTCTGTCTTTATCTTTACATTTTTTTGGAATATGGTAGTTGGATGGCCGACCGACGACATTTCTGGATAGTTAAACCAAGAACCAAAATAATTTGGTGCAAAAATAGACAGACAACGAATAGTTTGGGGGTTGAATAAAGCACAAAACTGACAGTGAGGGACATCGTGGTCTGGGCCTAAGCAAGGAATGCAGTACGAATGAAAATCTTTATGAGGTATTTGCTTTTCACAAGTAACACAATTGTTAACTTTTACTGACATCGGTTAAAGAGCAAGAAGAAGGATCCCCAATGGGGTACTTAGCTTTTTTTTGAAGACTTCGGTTCTGAAACTCGAAAAGAAAAATTCAGAAGTCGGCCGACCAGCACTTGCGAACTGCTTCTGCTTGGGGCACCGTGCAGCAAGAAAGACTGACGTAATGGCATCGGCTGCATGTTTTATACCCCTGACGAGCTGACGTCATGGAAGAGGAGACAGCATCCAATGCAGGAATCCAAGACTTTGATATTCAGGCCGGCTGAGGGCTACCTGCAGACAAATAACCAAATGTAATGACTGCAACAGTGAAACACGAAGAACATCTTGAACACAAAGGGTTATTATGGCCGTTCAGACTACAGGCAACTACAAAACCAGGGTGAAACTAAAATGTCTCAATACCTCCCATCTTGAAATTAAAACCAGTCAAGTTATAGCAATTTCAAACAAATATGTCTTGAAAAAATATTTTTAAATACACATGGATCATGTTATGTATTCACACATCTAATATGGTTTCTCTCTTTAATTCCATTTTATATAATGGAAGGGGCTTTATGTTTCTGTTTTGGTGTTTATAAGTGCATGTATGCAAGCTGTTTTATTTTTTATGATGTCATAATACACAGTTTTCAAGAATCTAAAAGTGTGGGATCAAATATTTAAATTGTATTAAATATGCAGTTTTGGTACACACTTTAATCGAATTCAAAATCTATACTGATCTATATTAACGTATCTTTATACACGAGTATTATATATTTTAAAATCTTTTACTTAAATTTTTACAATACATCATTAAAAAATTTATAAAAATGCCTTCAAATTCCATTAACTGACCGGCTAATTGTACAAACAGTTATGTATTTAAATTACTGAGTCATGTAACTTACATTTGTTCTGAGGAAGTCCTTGTTATACTGGCTTTTAGATGGAGGTGCTTAACAATGTGCTATAAATATTTTAGTAAAGAATAGTTATCTGTGGTAACTGGTGTCCCACCTTATACTGTGCACATTTTGACTTGTTTTGTTTTTGTTGCCTATAGCGCACATTCAACCTCTTGTTGGCATATTTCATTACACCATTTTAAGAATTTCCATCCCATTGCAAAGCACTAAAATTGCGTGCATTCAACTGGAAAGGCAGATTCACAGACTGACTACATATTTACCTTTCAGGAAAGAACTGTGTACTGCAGCACAGTGAAACAGTGGTTAGTGTGTCCTTGCAATACATGGATCTCCAATTTGGGAATCAGTGGGGATGCCCACTGTGTGGAGTTTGCACATCCTCACTCTATCCATGTGATTTCATTTCTTTCCACATTCTAAAGATAGAATTTCTGAGTCAACTGGAGATCCTCGGTGTTGTCTATAGGAGCATGCAAAGTGAAAGTGGGTGAATAAGCCCAGTAAAGGAATGGTGCCCCCATCCAAGATGAGTTTCTAAAACCTGCATCAACTGAGTGGTGGGATGTCATCCAGGTGTCATGTAACCATGCAGTGCATGGTGGGATAGCATCCAAGTATCATGTGACCATGCAGTGGATTAAGAAGGTAACTGATAAAAACTGGTGAAATGGAACTGATGAAAATTAATGAAAGAATGAATGAATTAATAAAAGAATTTTGCAAAGAAAATACTACAGTTCATAAGCCATAGACTTGCAGATAGTGAAAATCTGTTTCTGTTGACCAGAAATACCAAAATTTGGAAAAAAGTTATAAGTGAAGATTCAGCAGATTAAAGATACCACTCCTAAGTTGATAATTATCAATAGCTATTGCTTATGTTTGATTTACAGGACATTCATAACCCCAAATGTTATGATATAATTATATGACAGAGCAGTATATCATGAAAGATGAAATTACAGCCATTGTGAAAATAAGTCTAAGGAGCAAACCTGCCTAATTGTAGTGGCAGAAACACTGTGATGGACTCTTAGGGAACAACATGGACCCAAATATTGAAAGCCATCATGGTTATGAGCCAGCACTGACAAAATGAATGTTGGCTCCTAACTTTGCAGTTACTACTAATTCTGCCGTACCTTTAGGAGTATTCATCACTGTATTTCACACTGTGAACTGACATTCCTTTTAATTTCTTTAATTGCACAATTCCGTTCTGAAGGGTGATTTCACATTAACTGGGCAAACTCATATTTTTGGAAAGAACCAACCAATGACAGTGGCAGAGTATTTTTGGGGTTCTCCCATAAATGCCATGCTGTAACTGTGGAAAAAATAATATGTGGAAAAGTTACAAACTAGGATGCATCCCATCTTTTAAAGGCTCATAACTATGCTAATTATTAATACTGTTAGACCAGTCTTTCAGACTGCAAAACTTACGATAATGCTGTATGACCTATGGGATAGCTACTGTACAATTGCACTGCAAAAAGAAGGATATTGCTGTCATTTTGAAAAATCAAGTTTAAAAAAAAACAGCTGGGCTATGCTGTACATCTCTCTCTTTTTTCTTTTATTTAATCCATTCTTGCTTGTATTTGTTACATTTTTGTTGCTATTATTTTGAATGGAACCTATGCTGAGGTTATAACTGGTCATGCTGTGGTCAGTGCTCTATCTCAGTATCCACAATGTCTCTTAAAAAGAAGTTGAAAACTTCTGGAGTCAGTTTGGGTTTATTTTATGTTACATGACTGATCAGTGTCAGGAGACAGGACCAGTCCTTCACAAAACCAATCTGACTAGTCTAGATCACTTAAGATGATTATGTCTGCATAAAAGAGTTCAGTGTTTGAGCCATCCCATGGTTTGCATATATCGGCATGCAACTACCTGGGTCTGTACTACGAGCCACCCTTCTGGATGGAAGTTACAGTGCCTGTTTTTCAGGCATCAGGCACTAACCCTATGGATAGCCTGAGGTTAAACAGTTTACGAAGAGACTCAAATACTGCATACGGAGTGCTGATGAGAATGCAGCTTGGTATGGTGATTAATCCCATACAAATATGTTTAGCCTTTGACAAGGATTTGAAGATTTGTTCCAAGGTGATTTCAGGGGAAACAGCATTTTCAAGGATAGTGGGGATAACAATGCAGGTAAGCGGGAGCTAAATTTGTCTGATGATACATCAGCTATATCCTTGAAACTGTAACATGCAGTGTTATTACAGATGAGCTCAGAGCATTACTGAACATTATTCCTTAATTTCCTGACATATCTGAAGACATTTTTGCAGTTTCTTTTTGTACGTCTAGTGACCTTAAGCTCACACTGTGCTTAAGATTTATGAAACAATTACACCAAAGGGTTGAACTCTGCAAACCTTGCCATCCCTAGAATGCAGCTTGAATTATTCACGGTGCAGGGCACTGATCCAGGAGAAAATCTTCTGGGTAAAGGTCAAAGTAAACTTTGTCACTCAAATCTACACCGCAGTGTAGCCAAACAATTTGTTGCTTCGGTCCCAGTGCAATGACATACATCCAGAAAAAAACATTATAGTAAAAAGTAATTTGACATCACAAAAACATAACATACAACTAGAAAAACATATAGATATTGCACAATTGCACACTGTATATTGCACTCTCTTGAATTTGACGTAAAAGGGTACAGACGAAGAACAAACAGTTAGAACTGCATATTCAAATATAGACAATCACTATCTATATTGCACTCATGAACTGGGTAAAATTTGTAGAACGTAATGAGCCTGTAATGTGTACTATTCCTAATCAAGACAGTTATATACATGCCTAGGTGAATGGGGGGGGGGGGGTGATGAAGGAGCTAACTTTCTTCTGGTTTGCCTGTCACAGAGTTCAACAGTCTAATGGATATGGAAAAAAAAATGTTGTTCAACCTGGATGTCTTGCACTGCATGCTTCTGTATCTTCTGCCTGAGGAGAGGAGAGGCGGGAGAACATGCCATTTGCAGGATGGGTAAGGTCATTGGTTATCTTTTCGGCTCTTCCTATGCAGTGAGTCTTATGGAAGTCTTCCAAGAGTGTAAGTGAAGAACCAGTGATTTTCTCTGCTGTCCTTACTATTCGCCTGAGAACCCTATGGTCAGAGACATTACAATTCCCATACCAGACTATGATGTTATTGGTTAGGACACTCTCGATGGTGCCCCTGTAGAATGCTTGGAGGATGGACTGCAACAACTTTGCTTTTCTTAGTTTCCTTAAGTGCAACTGTTGCTGTGCTTTGACAGTTTAATTGGTGTGCTCTGTCCAGGACAAGTCCTTTGAGATGTGTATTCCCAGCAATGTCTTGATATCGACTCTCTCCACTGACACCTCTTTAATCTCCAGGGGGTTATGTGCTTCTTGAGACTTTCTGAAGTGCACAATCAGTTTGTTTATTTTGCTGACATTCAATGCTAAGTTGTTGCTATCACACCAGACTATCAGATGCTCTATATTGCTTCCTCTCTGCTCCTGACCAGACCTATGACCATAGTGTCATCTGTGAATTTGATGATTCTGTTGGACTCCTGTCTGGGCATGCAGTCATGTGTCAGTAAGGTGAATAAGAAACTCAAGACACATTTCTGCAGTATCGCTGTGTTAAAGAGTTATGCTTCCAGAAATGTTGTCGCCTGCACAAACCTTTTAAGGCCTGTCCATGAGGAAAAGTAGGATCCAATTGCATAAAAAGGTGTTGATGCCCAGCTGTACTCATTTCTTCACTAGATTCTGAGGGATGACAGTGCTAAAGGCAGAAATGAAGTTGATGAATAGCATTCTGGCATTGCAGTTCTTACCTTCCAAGTATTTGTATATAAGGTTGGTGAAGTCGATGGGCATACAACTACCTGGGTCTGCACTACGAACCACCTTTCTGGATGACAGTTGCAGTGCCTGTTTTTCAGGCATCAGGTGCTAACCCTATGGATAGACTGAGGTTAAACAGTTTAAGTAGAGACTTTCTTGAAGTGCTAGAGAGATATGCAAACTGCAGTGTCCAAAGATGCTAGTATGCTTGAGGTTATGTGGTTTTTAATCAGCCTTTCGAAGCACTTAATCACTGCTAAAGTCAGAGCAACTGATTGGTAGTGGTTTAGACTTGCTGGCTATGGTTTCTTGGGTAACGGAATAATCATCATCTTCTTAAAGCACCTCGGTAAACTGGCTAGTTGCAGCAAAGTGTTGAAAATGTCTGAGTACCGAAGGCAATTCTGATGCACAGTCTTTCAGTGTCCTGCCCATAATTTTATCACGGACAGCTGCTTTTCTTGGGTTGACATGTCTCAAGGTTCTTAGAACATCTATTGTGTTTAGGCGCAGCACTACTTCATCTTTACCAACAGAGAGTTAGTTTGCCCCCCTTTGTTATCCATGTCAAATCTGCTGAAGTTATTCACCTTATTCAAGAATTCTGTGCTGTCATCACAAGTTTGATGCTGGTTTGCATGCCCTTCCGGGTCTATATTATAATATCGAACGGAACGAATGTCGACTGGCCGAAATATCGAAAGTGGCA